>NW_027141078.1:468588-483588 GCF_036365525.1 Heterodontus francisci
AGAGATAGTGAGAGAGGGATTGAAAAAGAGATAGAGAGATAGAGGTGGAGAGATGGAGAGATATAGAGAGATCGAGAGAGAGAGCTAGAGAGAGGGAGATAGAGATAGAGAGAGAGAGATAGAGATAGAGAGATGTAGAGATAGAGATAGAGAGAGAGATAGAGATAGAGAGAGATAGAGAGATGGAGAGAGATAGAATGATAGTCAGAGAGGGATAGAGATAGATACTGAGATAGAGAGAGAGATTGAGAGATAGAGAGAGATAGAGAGAGAGAGATAGATAGATAGTTAGAGAGGGAGAGAGATAGACAGAGAGAGAGACAGATCGACAGATAGATAGAGTTAGAGAGGGTGAGCTAGAGAGGGGTAGAGAGATAGCGAGAGAGAGATATAGAGATAGAGGGAGAGAGGTAGAGAGATAGAGAGAGCAAAACAGAAAGATAGAGAGAGAGATACAGAGATACAGAAAGATAGAGATAGAGAGATAGAGATAGATAGAGAGATAGATAGAAGATAGTGTGAGATAGATAGATAGATATTAGATAGAGAGATAGATAGAGAGAGAGAGATAGAGAGAGATAGAGAGAGAGAGGCAGACAGAAAGATAGAGAGAGAGAGAGATACAGAGAAACAGAAAGATAGAGATAGATAGAGAGATAGAGAGGTGGATAAAGAGATAGATAGAGAAATAGTGAGAGACAGGTAGATAGATATTAGAATGATAGATGGATAGATAGATAGAGAGATAGAGAGAGAGAGATAGAGATAGAGAGATGTAGAGATAGAGATAGAGAGAGAGATAGAGATAGAGAGAGATAGAGAGTAGGAGAGAGATAGAATGATAGTCAGAGAGGGATAGAGATAGATACTGAGATAGAGAGAGGGATTGAGAGATAGAGAGAGATAGAGAGAGAGAGATTGATAGATAGTTAGAGAGGGAGAGAGAGAGACGGAGAGAGAGACAGATCGACAGATAGATAGAGATAGAGAGGGTGAGCTAGAGAGGGGTAGAGAGATAGCGAGAGAGAGATATAGAGATAGAGGGAGAGAGGTAGAGAGATAGAGAGAGCAAAACAGAAAGATAGAGAGAGAGATACAGAGATACAGAAAGATAGAGATAGAGAGATAGAGATAGATAGAGAGATAGATAGAAGATAGTGTGAGATAGATAGATAGATATTAGATAGAGAGATAGATAGAGAGAGAGAGATAGAGAGAGATAGAGAGAGAGAGGCAGACAGAAAGATAGAGAGAGAGAGAGATACAGAGAAACAGAAAGATAGAGATAGATAGAGAGATAGAGAGGTGGATAAAGAGATAGATAGAGAAATAGTGAGAGACAGGTAGATAGATATTAGAATGATAGATGGATAGATAGATAGAGAGATAGAGAGAGAGAGAGATACAGAATGAGAGAGAGAGTGATAGAGAGAGAGATAGAGAGAGAGGGATAGAGAGAGAGGGATAGAGAAATAGAGAGAGAGAGAAATAGAGGGGGATAGAGAGAGAGAGAGCTAGAAAGAGATAGACAGATTGACAGATAGAGAGCTAGATTGAGAGAGAGAGAGAGAGAGAGAAAGAGAGAGAGAGGAATAGAGACATAGACATAGAGAGATAGAGAGAGATAGAGAGGGGGATAGAGAGAGAGAGATAGAGAGCTACCGAGAGAGAGATAGCGAGAGGGCTAAAGAGATAGATGGATAGATAGATAGGGAGAGAGAGAGAGAGATAGATAGATAGATACAGAGATAGAGAGAGGCAGACAGAAAGATAGAGAGATAGAGAGAGAGAGAGAGATAGAGATAGATAGAGAGAGAGAGAGAGAGAGATACAGACAGATCAATAGATAGAGAGAGAGAGAGAGAGCTAGAGGGAGAGGGATAGGGATAGAGGGAGAGAGAGAGGGAGAGAGAGCTAGAGAGAGAGGGATAGAAAGATAGAGAGATATATAGCGAGAGAGAGAGAGATAGAGATAGAGAGAGTGAGAAAGATAGAGAGAGATAGAGTGTGCGAAACAGTAAGATGGAGAGAGAGATAGAGAGAAACAGAAAGATAGAGATAGATAGAGAGATAGAGAGAGAGATAGAGAGAGAGCGATAGATCAATAGATAGATAGAGAGAGACAGAAAGATAGAGAGGTAGAGAGAGAGATAGAGAGGTAGAGAGAGAGATAGAGAGAGAGGGATAGATCGATAGATAGAGAGAGAGCTAGAGAGGGATAGAGAGAGAGACTGACAGACAGAAAGATACAGAGAGATGGAGAAAAAGATAGAGAGAGATAGAGAGCAAGACAGAAAGATAGAGAGCGAGATAGAGAGAAATAGAAAGGTAGAGATAGATAGAGAAATAGATAGAGAGATAGAGAGAGATAGATTGATGGATATTTGATAGAGAGAGAGAGAGAGAGACATGGATAGAGAGAGAGCTAGAGAGAGATAAAGAGAGAGAAAGGGATAGAGAGAGGGTATGGAGAGAGGGCGAGAGAGAAATAGAGAGCGATAGAGAGAGAGAGCGTTAGAGAGAGAGAGATAGACAGATAGAGAGCTAGATTGAGAGAGAGAGAGAGAGAGAGACAGATAGAGAGAGAGAGAGAGAGCTGGTGAGAGAGATAGAGAGCGAGGGATAGAGAGTTAGAGATAGGGAGATAGAGAGAGCTAGATAGAGAGATCGAGAGTGAGATAGAGAAAAAGAGAGAGAGATAGATAGGCAGATAGAGAGATAGAGAAAGAGAGAGAGAGATAGACAGATAAAGAGATAGAGAAAGAGAGAGATAGGTAGAGAGATAGAGATAGATAGACAGATAGAGAAAGAGAGAGCGAGATAGACAGATAGAGAGATAGAGAAAGAGAGAGAGAGATAGAGATAGAGATAGAGAGATAGATAGAGCTAGAGAAATAGAGAGATAGAGATAGAGAGAGAGAGACAGAGATAGAGAGAGATAGAGAGAGATAGAGAGATAGTGAGAGAGGGATTGAAAAAGAGATAGAGAGATAGAGGTGGAGAGATGGAGAGATATAGAGAGATCGAGAGAGAGAGCTAGAGAGAGGGAGATAGAGATAGAGAGAGAGAGATAGAGATAGAGAGAGAGATAGAGATAGAGAGAGATAGAGAGATGGAGAGAGATAGAATGATAGTGAGAGAGGGATAGAGATAGATACTGAGATAGAGAGAGGGATTGAGAGATAGAGAGAGATAGAGAGAGAGATAGATAGATAGTTAGAGAGGGAGAGAGAGAGACGGAGAGAGAGACAGATCGACAGATAGATAGAGATAGAGAGGGTGAGCTAGAGAGGGGTAGAGAGATAGCGAGAGAGAGATATAGAGATAGAGGGAGAGAGGTAGAGAGATAGAGAGAGCAAGACAGAAAGATAGAGAGAGAGATACAGAGATACAGAAAGATAGAGATAGATAGAGAAATAGAGATAGGTAGAGAGATAGATAGAAGATAGTGTGAGATAGATAGATAGATATTAGATAGAGAGATAGATAGAGAGAGAGAGACAGAGATAGAGAGAAATAGAGAGAGAGGGATAGAGACAGGGAGAGAGAGAGAAATAGAGAGAGATAGAGAGATAGACAGATAGAGCGCTAGATTGAGAGAGAGAGAGAGAGGGCTGGAGAGATAGACATATAGAGATAGAGAGAGTGATAGAGAGAGATAGATAGAGGGATAGAGAGAGAGAGATAGAGAGATGGAGAGCTAGAGAGAGAGAGATAGCGAGAGGGCTAGAGGGATAGATTGATAGAGAGATAGAGAGAGGGATAGAGAGAGAGGAATAGAGAGAGAAATAGAGAGAGATAGAGAGATAAACAGATAGAGAGCTAGATTGAGAGAGAGACAGAGAGATAGAGAGAGAGGGATAGAGAGAAAGATAGAGAAAGGGAGATAGAGAGAGAGGGATAGAGAGATAGACATAGAGAGATAGAGAGAGAGAGAGATAGAGAGATAGAGAGATAGAGAGCGACAGAGAGAGAGATAGCGAGAGGGCTAGAGAGATAGATAGATGGATAGATAGATAGAGAGAGAGAGAGATAGAGAGAGATAGAGAGAGAGAGGCAGACAGAAAGATAGAGAGAGAGAGAGATACAGAGAAACAGAAAGATAGAGAGAGATAGAGAGATAGAGAGAGCAAGACAGAAAGATAGAGAGCGAGATAGAGAGAAATAGAAAGGTAGAGATAGATAGAGAAATAGATAGAGAGATAGAGAGAGATAGATAGATGGATATTTGATAGAGAGAGAGAGAGAGAGAGACATGGATAGAGAGAGAGCTAGAGAGAGATAAAGAGAGAGAAAGGGATAGAGAGAGGGTATGGAGAGAGGGCGAGAGAGAAATAGAGAGAGATAGAGAGAGAGAGCGTTAGAGAGAGAGAGATAGACAGATAGAGAGCTAGATTGAGAGAGAGAGAGAGAGAGAGACAGATAGAGAGAGAGAGAGAGAGCTGGCGAGAGAGATAGTGAGCGAGGGATAGAGAGATAGAGATAGGGAGATAGAAAGAGCTAGATAGAGAGATCGAGAGAGAGATAGAGAGATAGAGAAAAAGAGAGAGAGATAGATAGGCAGATAGAGAGATAGAGAAAGAGAGAGAGAGATAGACAGATAAAGAGATAGAGAAAGAGAGAGATAGATAGAGAGATAGAGATAGATAGACAGATAGACAGATAGAGAAAGAGAGAGAGAGATAGACAGATAGAGAGATAGAGAAAGAGAGAGAGAGATAGAGATAGAGATAGAGAGATAGATAGAGCTAGAGAAATAGAGAGATAGAGATAGAGAGAGAGAGACAGAGATAGAGAGAGATAGAGAGATAGTGAGAGAGGGATTGAAAAAGAGATAGAGAGATAGAGGTGGAGAGATGGAGAGATATAGAGCGATCGAGAGAGAGAGCTAGAGAGAGGGAGATAGAGATAGAGAGAGAGAGATAGAGAGAGAGAGATGTCGAGATAGAGATAGAGAGAGAGATAGAGATAGAGAGAGATAGAGAGATGGAGAGAGATAGAATGATAGTGAGAGAGGGATAGAGATAGATACTGAGATAGAGAGAGGGATTGAGAGATAGTGAGAGATAGAGAGAGAGATAGATAGATAGTTAGAGAGGGAGAGAGAGAGACGGAGAGAGAGACAGATCGACAGATAGATAGAGATAGAGAGGGTGAGCTAGAGAGGGGTAGAGAGATAGCGAGAGAGAGATATAGAGATAGAGGGAGAGAGGTAGAGAGATAGAGAGAGCAAGACAGAAAGATAGAGAGAGAGATACAGAGATACAGAAAGATAGAGATAGATAGAGAGATAGAGATAGATAGAGAGATAGATAGAAGATAGTGTGAGATAGATAGATAGATATTAGATAGAGAGATAGAGAGAGAGAGAGAGATAGAGATAGAGAGAAATAGAGAGAGAGGGATAGAGACAGGGAGAGAGAGAGAAATAGAGAGAGATAGAGAGATAGACAGATAGAGCGCTAGATTGAGAGAGAGAGAGAGAGGGGGCTGGAGAGATAGACATATAGAGATAGAGAGAGTGATAGAGAGAGATAGATAGAGGGATAGAGAGAGAGAGAGACAGAGAGATGGAGAGCTAGAGAGGGAGAGATAGCGAGAGGGCTAGAGGGATAGATTGATAGAGAGATAGAGAGAGGGATAGAGAGAGAGGGATAGAGAGAGAAATAGAGAGAGATAGAGAGATAAACAGATAGAGAGCTAGATTGAGAGAGAGACAGAGAGATAGAGAGAGAGGGATAGAGAGAAAGATAGAGAAAGGGAGATAGAGAGAGAGGGATAGAGAGATAGACATAGAGAGATAGAGAGAGAGATAGAGAGAGGGATAGAGAGAGAGAGATAGAGAGATAGAGAGCGACAGAGAGAGAGATAGCGAGAGGGCTAGAGAGATAGATAGATGGATAGATAGATAGAGAGAGAGAGAGAGATAGAGAGAGATAGAGAGAGAGAGGCAGACAGAAAGATAGAGAGAGAGAGAGATACAGAGAAACAGAAAGATAGAGATAGATAGAGAGATAGAGAGGTGGATAAAGAGATAGATAGAGAAATAGTGAGAGACAGGTAGTTAGATATTAGAACGATAGATGGATAGATAGATAGAGAGATAGAGAGAGAGAGAGAGATACAGAATGAGAGAGAGAGTGATAGAGAGAGAGATAGAGAGAGAGGGATAGAGAGAGAGGGATAGAGAAATAGAGAGAGAGAGAAATAGATTGGGATAGAGAGAGAGAGAGAGCTAGAGAGAGATAGACAGATTGACAGATAGAGAGCTAGATTGAGAGAGAGAGAGAGAAAGAGAAAGAGAGAGGAATAGAGACATAGACATAGAGAGATAGAGAGAGATAGAGAGGGGGATAGAGAGAGAGAGATAGAGAGCTACTGAGAGAGAGATAGCGAGAGGGCTAAAGAGATAGATGGATAGATAGATAGAGAGAGAGAGAGAGATAGATAGATAGATACAGAGATAGAGAGAGAGAGGCAGACAGAAAGATAGAGAGATAGAGAGAGAGAGAGATAGAGATAGATAGAGAGAGAGAGAGAGAGAGAGAGAGATACAGACAGATCAATAGATAGAGAGAGAGAGAGAGAGAGAGAGAGAGAGAGAGAGCTAGAGGGAGAGGGATAGAGAGAGAGAGATAGCGAGAGAGAGAGATAGGGATAGAGGGAGAGAGAGAGGGAGAGAGAGCTAGAGAGAGGGATAGAAAGATAGAGAGATATAGAGCGATAGCAAGAGAGAGAGAGAGAGATAGAGATAGAGAGAGAGTGAGAAAGATAGAGAGAGATAGAGTGTGCGAAACAGTAAGATGGAGAGTGAGATAGAGAGAAACAGAAAGATAGAGATAGATAGAGAGATAGAGAGATAGATAAAGAGATAGATAGAGAAATAGTGAGAGATAGGTAGATAGATATTAGATAGATAGATGGGTAGATAGGTAGAGAGATAGAGAGAGAGAGAGAGAGAGATACCGAATGAGAGAGAGAGTGATAGAGAGATAGAGATAGAGAGAGAGGGATAGAGAGAATGGGATGGAGAAATAAGAGAGAGAGAAATGGAGGGGGATAGAGAGAGAGAGTTAGAGAGAGAGACAGATTGACAGATAGAGAGCGAGATTGAGAGAGAGAGATAGAGAGAGAGGAATAGAGAGAGAGAGAGAGCTAGCAAGAGAGAGATAGAGAGAGAGGGATAGAAAGATAGAGATAGAGAGATAGAGGGAGCGATAGATAGACAGAGAGAGAGAGATAGATAGAGAGATAGAGAGATAGAGAGTGAGAGGCAGAGAGAGAGAGAGAGAGAAAGAAGTAGAGAGGTAGAGAGAGAGAGATGGAGATAGAGATAGAAATGGAGAGTGAGAGAGATAGAGAGATAGAGCGAGGGATAAGAGAGAGTGAGATGGAGAGATAGAGAGCTAGAGAGAGAGATAAAGAGAGGGATAGAGAGATAGAGAGAGAGAGAGCGAGATAGAGAGAGAGAGAGATAGATAGTTAGAGAGAGAGATATGTATAGAGAGAGAGACAGATCGATAGATAGAGAGAGATAGAAAGAGAGAGCTAGAGAGAGAGGGATAGAGATAGAGAGAGAGAGACAGAAAGATAGAGAGAGACAGAGAAAGATAGAGAGAGATAGAGAGAGCAAGACAGAAAGATAGAGAGAGAAATACAGAGAAACAGAAAGATAGAGATAGATAGAGAGACAGAGAGATAGATCGAGAGATAGATAGAGAGATAGTGAGAGATAGATAGATAGATATTAGATAGATAGAGAGCTAGAGAGAGAGAGCTAGAGAGAGAGAGCTAGAGAGAGAGGGATAGAGAGAGAGATAGAACGAGAGCTAGAGAGAGAGACATAGAGAGAGAGAGATGGAGAGAGAGAGAGATAGTGAGAGATAGTGAGAGTTAGAGAGATATCGAGAGATAGAGACTGATAGAGAGAGATAGATAGAGAGCGAGAGAGAGAGATTGAGAGAGACAAAAAGATAGAGAGATAGAGAAAGATAGGGAGAAAGATAGAGAGATAGTGAGAGAGAGAGGGAGAGGGATGGAGAGATAGGGAGAGAGGGATAGAGAGACAGATAGAGGGATAGAGAGATAGAGATAGAGAGATAGTGAGAGCTAGAGATATAGACAGAGAGAGAGATCGAGAGAGAGATAGAGACAAAGAGAGTACAAGAGATAGTGAGCGTTAGAGAGATATAGAGAGAGAGATATGGAGAAACAGAAAGATAGAAATAGATAATGTGATAGAAAGATATATATAGAGATAGATAGAGATAGAGAGTGATAGAGAGAGATAGAAAGATAGAGATAGATAGCGAGACAGAAAGACAGAGAGACAGAGAGAGAGAGTGATAGAGAGAGAGAGAGGTACAGAGAGATAGACAGCTAGATAGAGAGAGAGAGAGAGAGAGCTAGTGAGAGGGATAGAGAGAGAGAGATAGAAAGACAGCTTGAGAGAGAGAGATAGAAAGATAGATATATAGAGAGATAGAGAGAGAGATAGATAGAGAGATAGAGAGAGAGAGAGAGAGAGCTAGAGATAGAGAGCGACAGAGAGAGAGATAGCGAGAGGGTTAGAGAGATAGATAGATGGATAGATAGATAGAGAGAGAGAGAGAGATAGAGAGAGAGAGAATTGAGAGAGAGAGAGATAGACAGATAGAGAGAGAGAGAGAGTTAGAGAGATAGAGAGGTAGAGAAAGAGATCAAGAGAGAGAGAGATAGCGAGAGAGAGCTACAGAGAGTAATAGAGAGAGAGAGACAGAAAGAGAGCTGGAGAGAGAGAGATAGAGAGATAGACAGAGAGATAGAGAGAGAGATAGAGAGATAGAGATATATATATATATATATAGATAGAGATATAGATAGAGAGAGAGATAGAGAGAGGGCTGGAGAGAGAGAGAGAAATAGAGAGCGCTAGAGATAGATGGATAGATAGAGACAGAAAGATAGAGATAGGTAGAGAGATATAGAGCGAGAGATAGATAGAGAGAGATACAGAGAGAGTTAGAGAGAGAGAGAGAGAGATAGAGAGATGGAAAGAGAGTCCTAGAGAGAGAGGGATAGAAAAACAGATAGAGAGATAACGAGAGAGGTAGAGATAGAGGGAGAGAGGGTGAGTAAGAGAGAGAGTTAGAGAGAGATAGAGAGAGTGATAGAAAGAGAGATAGATAGAAAGAGAGAGAGACAGAAAGATAGAGAGAAACAGAAAGATAGTGATAGATAGAGAAATAGAGAGAGATAGATAGAAAGATAGAGATAGATAGATAGACAGACAGACAGACAGACAGATAGATAGATAGATAGATAGAGATAGATAGAGAGAGGGATAGAGAGAGGGAGAGAGGGAGAAATAAAGAGAGATAGAGAGAGAGAGTGATATAGAGAGATGGATAGAGAGAGAGAGAGAGATAGAGAGATAGACAGATAGAGAGAGAGAGGGATTTAGAGAGAGGGATAGAGTGATAGAGATAGAGAGATAGAGAGAGATTGAAAGATAGAGAGAGAGAGAGCTAGAGACAGCGAGACAGAGAACGAGATAGAGAGATAGAAAGAGAGAGAGAGAGAGAGAGACAAATAGAGAGCTAGTGAGAGAGGGATAGAGAGCGATAGAGATAGAGAGAGATAGAGAGATAGAGAGAGAGATAGAGAGAGATAGAGTGATGGATAGAGAGAGAGAGATAGATAGAGAGAGAGAGATAGAGATAGCGAGAGGGATAGAGAGATAGATGGAGAGTGACAGAGCGAGAGAGAGAGAGATACAGAATGAGAGAGAGTGATAAAGAGAGAGATAGAGAGAGAGGAATAGAGAGATAGAGAGAGGGAGAGATAGAGAGATAGTCAGATAGAGCGCCAGATTGAGAGAGAGAGAGAGAAAGAGAGATAGAGAGAGAAAGCTAGCAAGAGAGAGATAGAGAGAGGGATAGAAAGATTGAGATAGAGAGAGTGAGAGATAGAGAGTGAGAGATACAGAGAGAGAGAGAGTGAGATAGAGAGAGAGATAGAGGGATGAAGATAGAGATTGAAATAGATATTGAGAGAGATAGAGAAAGAGAGAGCTAGAGCGAAGGATAGAGAGAGAGCGATGGAGAGAGAGAGATAGAGAGAGGGATAGAGAGAGAGATAGATAGATATATATATATAGAGAGAGAGACAGATCAATAGATAGATAGAGAAAGATAGACAGAGAGCTAGAGAGAGAGGGATAGAGAGAGAGAGATAGTGAGATAGCGAGAGAGAGATATAGATAGAGGGAGAGAGGGAGAGAGAGATAGAGAGCTAGAGGGAGAGAGATAGAGATAGATAGATAGATAGATAGATAGATAGATAGATAGATAGATAGATAGATAGATAGATATTGGACAGAAAGATAGAAAGAGAGAGAGAGAGAGTTGGATAGAGAGAGAGATAGAAATAGAGCTAGAGAGAGAGACATAGAGAGAGAGTGATAGAGAGAGAGATAGTGAGATATTGAGAGATAGTGAGAGATAGAGAGATAGAGACTGAGATGGAGAGAGATAGATAGAGAGCGAGAGAGAGAGATTGAGAGAGACAGAAAGATAGAGAGAAAGATAGAGAAAGATAGGGAGAAAGATAGTGAGATAGAGAGAGAGAGGGACAGGGAAGGAGTGATAGAGAAAGGGGGATAGAGAGAGAGATAGAGAGAGTGCGATAGAGAGAGAGAGATAGAGAGAGAGAGATAGGGACAGGGAGAGCGCGAGAGATAGTGAGGGCTAGAGAGTGATAGAGAGATAGAGAGAGAGATAGAGAGACACAGAAAGATAGTGATAGCTAGTGAGATAGAACGATATATATAGTGAGAAACAGAAATATAGAGATAGACAGCGAGATAGAATGAGAGACAGATAGAGAGAGAGTGAGAGAGAGATAGATAGATAGATACAGAGATAGAGAGAGAGAGGCAGACAGAAAGATAGAGAGATAGAGAGAGAGAGAGATAGAGATAGATAGAGAGAGAGAGAGAGAGAGAGAGAGATACAGACAGATCAATAGATAGATAGAGAGAGAGAGAGAGAGAGAGAGCTAGAGGGAGAGGGATAGAGAGAGAGAGATAGCGAGAGAGAGAGATAGGGATAGAGGGAGAGAGAGAGGGAGAGAGAGCTAGAGAGAGGGATAGAAAGATAGAGAGATATAGAGCGATAGCAAGAGAGAGAGAGAGAGATAGAGATAGAGAGAGAGTGAGAAAGATAGAGAGAGATAGAGTGTGCGAAACAGTAAGATGGAGAGTGAGATAGAGAGAAACAGAAAGATAGAGATAGATAGAGAGATAGAGAGATAGATAAAGAGATAGATAGAGAAATAGTGAGAGATAGGTAGATAGATATTAGATAGATAGATGGGTAGATAGGTAGAGAGATAGAGAGAGAGAGAGAGAGAGATACCGAATGAGAGAGAGAGTGATAGAGAGATAGAGATAGAGAGAGAGGGATAGAGAGAATGGGATGGAGAAATAAGAGAGAGAGAAATGGAGGGGGATAGAGAGAGAGAGTTAGAGAGAGAGACAGATTGACAGATAGAGAGCGAGATTGAGAGAGAGAGATAGAGAGAGAGGAATAGAGAGAGAGAGAGAGCTAGCAAGAGAGAGATAGAGAGAGAGGGATAGAAAGATAGAGATAGAGAGATAGAGGGAGCGATAGATAGACAGAGAGAGAGAGATAGATAGAGAGATAGAGAGATAGAGAGTGAGAGGCAGAGAGAGAGAGAGAGAGAAAGAAGTAGAGAGGTAGAGAGAGAGAGATGGAGATAGAGATAGAAATGGAGAGTGAGAGAGATAGAGAGATAGAGCGAGGGATAAGAGAGAGTGAGATGGAGAGATAGAGAGCTAGAGAGAGAGATAAAGAGAGGGATAGAGAGATAGAGAGAGAGAGAGCGAGATAGAGAGAGAGAGAGATAGATAGTTAGAGAGAGAGATATGTATAGAGAGAGAGACAGATCGATAGATAGAGAGAGATAGAAAGAGAGAGCTAGAGAGAGAGGGATAGAGATAGAGAGAGAGAGACAGAAAGATAGAGAGAGACAGAGAAAGATAGAGAGAGATAGAGAGAGCAAGACAGAAAGATAGAGAGAGAAATACAGAGAAACAGAAAGATAGAGATAGATAGAGAGACAGAGAGATAGATCGAGAGATAGATAGAGAGATAGTGAGAGATAGATAGATAGATATTAGATAGATAGAGAGCTAGAGAGAGAGAGCTAGAGAGAGAGAGCTAGAGAGAGAGGGATAGAGAGAGAGATAGAACGAGAGCTAGAGAGAGAGACATAGAGAGAGAGAGATGGAGAGAGAGAGAGATAGTGAGAGATAGTGAGAGTTAGAGAGATATCGAGAGATAGAGACTGATAGAGAGAGATAGATAGAGAGCGAGAGAGAGAGATTGAGAGAGACAAAAAGATAGAGAGATAGAGAAAGATAGGGAGAAAGATAGAGAGATAGTGAGAGAGAGAGGGAGAGGGATGGAGAGATAGGGAGAGAGGGATAGAGAGACAGATAGAGGGATAGAGAGATAGAGATAGAGAGATAGTGAGAGCTAGAGATATAGACAGAGAGAGAGATCGAGAGAGAGATAGAGACAAAGAGAGTACAAGAGATAGTGAGCGTTAGAGAGATATAGAGAGAGAGATATGGAGAAACAGAAAGATAGAAATAGATAATGTGATAGAAAGATATATATAGAGATAGATAGAGATAGAGAGTGATAGAGAGAGATAGAAAGATAGAGATAGATAGCGAGACAGAAAGACAGAGAGACAGAGAGAGAGAGTGATAGAGAGAGAGAGAGGTACAGAGAGATAGACAGCTAGATAGAGAGAGAGAGAGAGAGAGCTAGTGAGAGGGATAGAGAGAGAGAGATAGAAAGACAGCTTGAGAGAGAGAGATAGAAAGATAGATATATAGAGAGATAGAGAGAGAGATAGATAGAGAGATAGAGAGAGAGAGAGAGAGAGCTAGAGATAGAGAGCGACAGAGAGAGAGATAGCGAGAGGGTTAGAGAGATAGATAGATGGATAGATAGATAGAGAGAGAGAGAGAGATAGAGAGAGAGAGAATTGAGAGAGAGAGAGATAGACAGATAGAGAGAGAGAGAGAGTTAGAGAGATAGAGAGGTAGAGAAAGAGATCAAGAGAGAGAGAGATAGCGAGAGAGAGCTACAGAGAGTAATAGAGAGAGAGAGACAGAAAGAGAGCTGGAGAGAGAGAGATAGAGAGATAGACAGAGAGATAGAGAGAGAGATAGAGAGATAGAGATATATATATATATATATAGATAGAGATATAGATAGAGAGAGAGATAGAGAGAGGGCTGGAGAGAGAGAGAGAAATAGAGAGCGCTAGAGATAGATGGATAGATAGAGACAGAAAGATAGAGATAGGTAGAGAGATATAGAGCGAGAGATAGATAGAGAGAGATACAGAGAGAGTTAGAGAGAGAGAGAGAGAGATAGAGAGATGGAAAGAGAGTCCTAGAGAGAGAGGGATAGAAAAACAGATAGAGAGATAACGAGAGAGGTAGAGATAGAGGGAGAGAGGGTGAGTAAGAGAGAGAGTTAGAGAGAGATAGAGAGAGTGATAGAAAGAGAGATAGATAGAAAGAGAGAGAGACAGAAAGATAGAGAGAAACAGAAAGATAGTGATAGATAGAGAAATAGAGAGAGATAGATAGAAAGATAGAGATAGATAGATAGACAGACAGACAGACAGACAGATAGATAGATAGATAGATAGAGATAGATAGAGAGAGGGATAGAGAGAGGGAGAGAGGGAGAAATAAAGAGAGATAGAGAGAGAGAGTGATATAGAGAGATGGATAGAGAGAGAGAGAGAGATAGAGAGATAGACAGATAGAGAGAGAGAGGGATTTAGAGAGAGGGATAGAGTGATAGAGATAGAGAGATAGAGAGAGATTGAAAGATAGAGAGAGAGAGAGCTAGAGACAGCGAGACAGAGAACGAGATAGAGAGATAGAAAGAGAGAGAGAGAGAGAGAGACAAATAGAGAGCTAGTGAGAGAGGGATAGAGAGCGATAGAGATAGAGAGAGATAGAGAGATAGAGAGAGAGATAGAGAGAGATAGAGTGATGGATAGAGAGAGAGAGATAGATAGAGAGAGAGAGATAGAGATAGCGAGAGGGATAGAGAGATAGATGGAGAGTGACAGAGCGAGAGAGAGAGAGATACAGAATGAGAGAGAGTGATAAAGAGAGAGATAGAGAGAGAGGAATAGAGAGATAGAGAGAGGGAGAGATAGAGAGATAGTCAGATAGAGCGCCAGATTGAGAGAGAGAGAGAGAAAGAGAGATAGAGAGAGAAAGCTAGCAAGAGAGAGATAGAGAGAGGGATAGAAAGATTGAGATAGAGAGAGTGAGAGATAGAGAGTGAGAGATACAGAGAGAGAGAGAGTGAGATAGAGAGAGAGATAGAGGGATGAAGATAGAGATTGAAATAGATATTGAGAGAGATAGAGAAAGAGAGAGCTAGAGCGAAGGATAGAGAGAGAGCGATGGAGAGAGAGAGATAGAGAGAGGGATAGAGAGAGAGATAGATAGATATATATATATAGAGAGAGAGACAGATCAATAGATAGATAGAGAAAGATAGACAGAGAGCTAGAGAGAGAGGGATAGAGAGAGAGAGATAGTGAGATAGCGAGAGAGAGATATAGATAGAGGGAGAGAGGGAGAGAGAGATAGAGAGCTAGAGGGAGAGAGATAGAGATAGATAGATAGATAGATAGATAGATAGATAGATAGATAGATAGATAGATAGATATTGGACAGAAAGATAGAAAGAGAGAGAGAGAGAGTTGGATAGAGAGAGAGATAGAAATAGAGCTAGAGAGAGAGACATAGAGAGAGAGTGATAGAGAGAGAGATAGTGAGATATTGAGAGATAGTGAGAGATAGAGAGATAGAGACTGAGATGGAGAGAGATAGATAGAGAGCGAGAGAGAGAGATTGAGAGAGACAGAAAGATAGAGAGAAAGATAGAGAAA
>NW_027141078.1:488588-491088 GCF_036365525.1 Heterodontus francisci
AGGGATAGAGAGATAGAGAGAGAGATAGATAGTTAGAGATATATATATATATATATAGAGAGAGAGAGAGACAGATCGATAGATAGATAGATAGAGAGAGAGAGAGAGAGAGAGAGAGAGAGAGAGAGAGCTGGAGAGAGAGGAATAGAGAGAGAGAGATAGAGAGATAGCAAGAGAGTGCTATAGAGATAGAGGGAGAGAGGGAGGGAGAGATATAGAGAGCTAGAGGGAGAGAGATAGAGAGAGATAGAGAGAGAGAGTTAGAGATAGAGGGAGAGAGACAGAAAGATAGAGAGAGATAGAGAGAGGGATTGAGAGATAGAGAGAGCGAGACAGAAAGATAGAGAGTGAGGTACAGAGAAACAGAAAGATAGAGATAGATAGAGAGACCGAGAGATAGATAGCGAGATAGATAGAGAGATAGTTAGAGATAGATTGAGATAGAGAAAAGAGAGAGAGCTAGAGAGAGAGAGAGGGGGATAGAGAGATAGATAGAATGAGTGCTAGAGAGAGAGAGATAGAGAGAGAGATAGAGAGATAGAGAGAGCAAGACAGAAAGATAGAGAGCGAGATAGAGAGAAATAGAAAGGTAGAGATAGATAGAGAAATAGATAGAGAGAGATAGATAGATGGATATTTGATAGAGAGAGAGAGAGAGAGACATGGATAGAGAGAGAGCTAGAGGGAGATAAAGAGAGAGAAAGGGATAGAGAGAGGGTATGGAGAGAGGGCGAGAGAGAAATAGAGAGAGATAGAGAGAGAGAGCGTTAGAGAGAGAGAGATAGACAGATAGAGAGCTAGATTGAGAGAGAGAGAGAGACAGATAGAGAGAGAGAGAGAGAGCTGGCGAGAGAGATAGAGAGCGAGGGATAGAGAGTTAGAGATAGGGAGATAGAGAGAGCTAGATAGAGAGATCGAGAGAGAGATAGAGAGATAGAGAAAAAGAGAGAGAGATAGATAGGCAGATAGAGAGATAGAGAAAGAGAGAGAGAGATAGACAGATAAAGAGATAGAGAAAGAGAGAGATAGATAGAGAGATAGAGATAGATAGACAGGTAGACAGATAGAGAAAGAGAGAGAGAGATAGACAGATAGAGAGATAGAGAAAGAGAGAGAGAGATAGAGATAGAGATAGAGAGATAGATAGAGCTAGAGAAATAGAGAGATAGAGATAGAGAGAGAGAGACAGAGATAGAGAGAGATAGAGAGAGATAGAGAGATAGTGAGAGAGGGATTGAAAAAGAGATAGAGAGATAGAGGTGGAGAGATGGAGAGATATAGAGAGATCGAGAGAGAGAGCTAGAGAGAGGGAGATAGAGATAGAGAGAGAGAGATAGAGAGAGAGAGATGTAGAGATAGAGATAGAGAGAGAGATAGAGATAGAGAGAGATAGAGAGATGGAGAGAGATAGAATGATAGTGAGAGAGGGATAGAGATAGATACTGAGATAGAGAGAGGGATTGAGAGATAGAGAGAGATAGAGAGAGAGATAGATAGATAATTAGAGAGGGAGAGAGAGAGACGGAGAGAGAGACAGATCGACAGATAGATAGAGATAGAGAGGGTGAGCTAGAGAGGGGTAGAGAGATAGCGAGAGAGAGATATAGAGATAGAGGGAGAGAGGTAGAGAGAGAGAGAGAGCAAGACAGAAAGATAGAGAGAGAGATACAGAGATACAGAAAGATAGAGATAGATAGAGAGATAGAGATAGGTAGAGAGATAGATAGAAGATAGTGTGAGATAGATAGATAGCTATTAGATAGAGAGATAGATAGAGAGAGAGAGATAGAGATAGAGAGAAATAGAGAGAGAGGGATAGAGACAGGGAGAGAGAGAGAAATAGAGAGAGATAGAGAGATAGACAGATAGAGCGCTAGATTGAGAGAGAGAGAGAGAGAGGGCTGGAGAGATAGACATATAGAGATAGAGAGAGTGATAGAGAGAGATAGATAGAGGGATAGAGAGAGAGAGAGATAGAGAGATGGAGAGCTAGAGAGGGAGAGATAGCGAGAGGGCTAGAGGGATAGATTGATAGAGAGATAGAGAGAGGGATAGAGAGAGAGGGATAGAGAGAGAAATAGAGAGAGATAGAGAGATAAACAGATAGAGAGCTAGATTGAGAGAGAGACAGAGAGATAGAGAGAGAGGGATAGAGAGAAAGATAGAGAAAGGGAGATAGAGAGAGAGGGATAGAGAGATAGACATAGAGAGATAGAGAGAGAGATAGAGAGAGGGATAGAGAGAGAGAGATAGAGAGATAGAGAGCGACAGAGAGAGAGATAGCGAGAGGGCTAGAGAGATAGATAGATGGATAGATAGATAGAGAGAGAGAGAGATAGAGAGAGATAGAGAGAGAGAGGCAGACAGAAAGATAGAGAGAGAGAGAGAAATACAGAGAAACAGAAAGATAGAGATAGATAGAGAGATAGAGAGGTGGATAAAGAGATAGATAGAGAAATAGTGAGAGACAGGTAGATAGATATTAGAACGATAGATGGAT
>NW_027141078.1:501088-511088 GCF_036365525.1 Heterodontus francisci
ATAGAGAAAAGAGAGAGAGCTAGAGAGAGAGAGAGGGGGATAGAGAGATAGATAGAATGAGTGCTAGAGAGAGAGAGAGAGATAGAGAGAGATAGAGAGATAGTGAGAGATAGAGAGAAATAGAGAGATAGAGAGATAGAGACTGAGATAGAGAGATAGATAGAGAGCGAGAGAGAGACATTGAGAGAGACAGAAAGATAAGAGAAAGATAGAGAATGATAGGGAGAAAGATAGAGAGATAGTGAGAGAGAGGAAGAGGGATGCAGAGATTGAGAGAGAGAGATAGAAAGATAGAAGAGATAGAGAGAGAGAGAGAGAGCGAGATAGAGAGAGAGAGATAGAGAGAGATGGGAAGATAGAGAGAAGGATAGAGAGAGCTAGAGAGATAGATAGAGAACTACAGAGACAGATAGAGAGATAGAGAGAAACAGAAAGATAGAGATAGACAGCGAGACAGAAAGATAGAGAGATACAGAGAGTGATAGAGAGAGAGAGAGGTGCAGAGAGATAGAGAGCCAGATAGACAGAGAGAGAGAGAGATAGATAGAGAGAGGAAGAGAGAGAGAGGGAGCTAGAGAGAGAGCTAGAGAGAGAGAGCTAGAGAGAGGGATAGAGAGAGAGAGATAGAAAGACAGCTTTAGAGAGAGATAGATAGATAGATAGAGAGAGAGAGAGAGAGTGAGAGAGCTAGAGAGAGAGAGATAGAAAGTGAGAGATAGATAGAGAGAGAGAGAGCTAGAGATAGAGAGATAGAGAGAGAGTTAGAGAGAGTGAGATAGAGAGAGAGAGAGATAGAGAGTGATATATATATATAGAGATAGAGAGAGAAATAGAGAGAGGGCTAGAGAGAGAGATAGAGAGAGAGAGAGAGATAGCGAGCGCTAGAGATAGATAGATAGATAGATAGATAGATAGATAGATAGATAGAGACAGAAAGATAGAGATCGATAGAGAGAGAGAGATAGATAGAGAGAGAGATAGATAGAGTTAGTGAGAGATAGATAGATTTTAGATAGAGAGATGGAGAGAGACAGATTGAGATAGAGAGAAGAGAGAGAGAGAGCTGGAGAGAGTGAGAGAGAGAGAGGGATAGAGAGAGAGAGAATGAGAGCTAGAGAGAGAGATATAGAGAGAGATAGATGGAGAGAGAGATAGAGAGAGATAGATAGAGAGCGAGAGAGAGAGATTGAGAGAGACAGAAAGATAGAGAGAAAGATAGAGATAGATAGGGAGAAAGATAGAGAGATAGAGAGAGAGAGATTGAGACAGAGAGAGAGAGAGCTAGAGAGAGAGAGAGCGAGATAGATAGATAGATAGATACATAGATAGAGAGAGATAGATAGATAGTTAGAGATATATATATATATATATAGAGAGAGAGAGACAGATCAAAAGATAGCTAGAGAGAGACAGAGAGAGGGAGCTAGAGAGAGAGGGATAGAGAGAGAGAGATAGAGAGATAGCGAGAGAGTGTTATAGAGATAGAGGGAGAGAGGGAGGGAGAGAGATAGCTAAAGGGAGAAAGATGGAGAGGGAGAGTTAGAGATAGAGAGACAGAAAGATAGTGAGAGATAGAGAGAGGGATTGAGAGATAGAGACAGTGAGACAGAAAGATAGAGAGTCAGGTACAGAGAAACAGAAAGATAGAGATAGATAGAGAGACAGAGAGATAGATAGAGAGATAGATAGAGTTAGTGAGAGATAGATAGATTTTAGATAGAGAGATGGAGAGAGACAGATTGAGATAGAGAGAAGAGTGAGAGATAGATAGATTTTAGATAGAGAGATGGAGAGAGACAGATTGAGATAGAGAGAAGAGTGAGAGATAGATAGATTTTAGATAGAGAGATGGAGAGAGACAGATTGAGATAGAGAGAAGAGACAGAGAGAGAGCTAGAGAGAGTGAGAGAGAGAGGGATAGAGAGAGAGAGAGAATGAGAGCTAGAGAGAGAGACATAGAGAGAGAGAGATGGAGAGAGAGATAGAGAGGGATAGATAGAGAGCGAGAGAGAGAGATTGTGAGAGACAGAAAGATAAAGAGAAAGATCGAGATAGATAGGGAGAAAGATAGAGAGAGAGAGAGAGAGGGAGAGGAATGGGGAGATAGAGAGAGAGGGATAGAGAGACAGACAGAGGGATAGAGAGATAGAGATAGAGAGATAATGAGAGCTAGAGAGACAGACAGAGAGAGAGATCGAGAGAGGGATAGGGAGAAAGAGATAGAAAAAGAGAGAGCATGAGAGATAGAGTGATAGAGAGAGATAGAAAGATAGAGAGATAGAAAGAGAGATAGAGAGAGAGAGAGAGAGAGAGAGAGACAGAAAGATAGAGAGAGGGATATAGAGAGGTAGAGAGATAGATATAGAACTAGAGAGACAGATAGAGAGATAGAGAGACACAGAAAGATGGAGATAGATAGCGAGACAGAAAGATTGAGGAACAGAGAGAGAGAGAGAGAGAGAGAGAGTGAGGTACAGAGAGATAGAGAGATAGATAGAGAGAGAGATAGAGAGAGAGAGGGAGCGAGAGAGAGCTAGAGAGAGAGAGAGCTAGAGAGAGAGATAGAGAGAGAGAGATGGAAAGACAGCTTGAGAGAGAGAGATAGAAAGATAGATAGATAGAGAGAGAGAGAGAGATATAGATAGAGAGATAGAGAGCTCTAGAGATAGATAGATAGAGAGAGACAGAACGATAGAGATAGATAGATAGAGAGAGAGAGATAGAGAGAGAGAGAGAGTTAGTGAGAGAGTTAGAGAGAGTGAGAGAGATAGACAGATAGAGAGAGAGAGAGAGAGTTAGAGAGATGGAGAGAGATAGAGAGGTAGGGAAAGAGATCGAGAGAGAGCTAGCGATAGAGAGAGCTAGAGAGGGATAGAGAGAGTCAGAAAGAGAGCCAGAGAGAGAGATAGATAGTTAGAGAGATAGAGGGATAGATAGAGAGAATGAGAGAGCAAGAGAGAGAGATAGAGAGAGAGAGAGAGAGAGAGAGAGAGAGTTAGATAGATAGATAGATAGATAGATAGATAGATAGATAGATAGAGATGGAAAGAGAGACCTAGAGAGAAGGATAGAACTAGAGAGGGATAGAGAGATAACGACAGAGGTAGAGATAGAGGGAGAGAGGGTGAGTAAGAGAGAGGGAGCTAGAGAGATAGAGAGAGATAGAAAGGGAGAGAGATAGAAAGAGAGAGAGACAGAGAGAGAGACAGAAAGATAGAGAGACAGATAGATAGATAGATAGATAGATAGATAGATAGATAGATAGATACATAGATAGAGAGAGGGAGATAGAGAGAGAGGGATAGAGAGGGAGAGAGAGAGAAATAGAGAGAGATAGAGAGAGAGAGTGAAAGAGAGATAGAGAGATAGACAGATAGAGAGCTATATTGAGAGAGATATAGAGAGAGAGGGATTGAGAGAAAGAGATAGAGAGAGAGAGAGATAGAGAAAGAGATAGAGAGAGAGTGCTAGAGAGGGATAGAGAGATAGAGATAGATCGAGAGATAGAGAGAGATTGAAAGATAGAGAGAGAGAGTGATAGAGAGCTAGAGACAGAGATAGAGAAAGAGATCGAGAGAAGGAAAGATAGATAGAGAGAGAGAGAGAGATATTGAGAGAGGGATAGAGATAGAGAGCGCGAGAGATGGAGAGAGAGTGACATAGAGAGATAGAGAGAGAGAGAGAGAGAGAGAAAGAGGGAGATAGAGAGTCATATGGAGAGAGGGCGATAGAGAGGGAGAGGGCTAGAGAGAGAGAGAGATAGATAGATAGATAGATAGATGGATAGATAGAGAATTAGAGAGAGAGATAGAGAGAGACAGAAAGATAGAGAGAAAGTAAGAGATATAGAGAGATCGGGATAGAGAGATAGAGAGAGTTAGAGAGATAGAGAGAGAGGGAATAGAGAGAAATAGAAAGATGGAGATGGATAGAGAGATAGATAGATAGATAGATAGAGAGAGAGAGAGAGAGAGAGAGAGAGAGCTAGAGAGAGAGAGATAGATATAGATAGATAGATAGAGATAGAGAGAGCTAGAGAGAGAGGGATAGAGAGAGACAGCTAGAGATAGAGGGATAGAGAGGGAGAGCTAGAGAGAGAGAGTTAGAGAGAGAGAGAAAGATAGAGAGAGAGCGATAGGGAGAGACAGAAAGAAAGAGATAGATAGAGAGAGATAGAGAGACAGAAAGATAGAGAGAGATAGAAAGAAACAGAAAGAAAGAGATAGAGAGATGGATAGATAGAGAGAAAAAGAGATAGAGAGAGATAGAGAGAGAGAGATAGACCGAGGGATAGAGCGAGAGAGATGGAGAGCTAGAGAGATAAAGCTAGAGAGAGAGAGAGAGATGGAGAGATGGATAGAGAGATAGAGAGAGAGAGATAGAGGGAGAGAGATAGATAGATAGTTGGAGAGAGAGAGAGACAGACAGTTCGATAGATAGATAGAGAGAGATAGAGAGGGACAGCTAGAGAGAGAGGGATAGAGAGATAGGTAGAGAGATTGCATGAGAAAGATAGAGATAGAGGGAGAGAGGGATAGAGATGAGAGAGCTAGAGGGAGAGAGATAGAGAGAGATAGAGAGAGAGAGATAGAGATAGAGAGAACGAGACAGAAAGATAGAGAGAGAGATACAGAGATACAGAAAGATAGATTTTGTTTGTGATATACATAAATGATTTGGAGGAAAGTATAGGTGGGCTGATTAGCAAGTTTGCTGACGACACTAAGATTGGTGGAGTAGCAGATAGTGAAGGGGACTGTCAGAGAATACAGCAGAATATAGATAGATTGGAGAGTTGGGCAGAGAAATGGCAGATGGAGTTCAATCAGGGCAAATGCGAGATGATGCATTTTGGAAGATCCAATTCAAGAGTGAACTACACAGTAAATGGAAAAGTCCTGGGGAAAATTGATGTACAGAGAGATTTGGGTGTTCAGGTCCATTGTTCCCTGAAGGTGGCAACGCAGGTCAATAGAGTGGTCAAGAAGGCAGACGGCATGCTTTCCTTCATCGGACGGGGTATTAAGTACAAGAGTTGGCAGGTCATGTTACAGTTGTATAAGACTTTGGTTCTGCCACATTTGGAATACTGCGTGCAGTTCTGGTCGCCACATTACCAAAAGGATGTAGATGCTTTGGAGAGGGTGCAGAGGAGGTTCACCAGGATGTTGCCTGGTATGGAGGGCGCTCGCTATGAAGAGAAGTTGAGTAGATTGGGATTATTTTCATTAGAAAGACGGAGGTTGAGGGGGGACCTGATTGAGGTGTACAAAATCATGAGAGGTATAGACAGGGTGGATAGCAAGAGGCTTTTTCCCAGAGTGGGGGATTCAATTACTAGGGGTCACGAGTTCAAAGTGAGAGGGGAAAAGTTTAGGGGGATATGCGTGGAAAGTTCTTTACGCAGAGGGTGGTGGGTGCCTGGAACGCGTTGCCAGTGGAGGTGGTAGACGCGGGCACGATAGCGTCATTTAAGATGTATCTAGACAGATACATGAATGGGCAGGAAGTAAAGAGATACAGACCCTTAGAAAATAGGCGACAGGTTTAGATAGAGGATTTGGATCGGCGTAGGCTTGGAGGGCCGAAGGGCCTGTTCCTGTGCTGTAATTTTCTTTGTTCTTGTTCTTTGTTCTTTGAGAGCTAGAGAGAGGGATAGAGAGAGAGAGATAGAGAGATAGCGAGAGCAAGACAGAAAGATAGAGAGAGAGATAGAGAGAGAGAGAGAGTTAGAGATAGAGAGAGAGAGAGACAGAAAGATAGAGAGAGATAGAGAGAGAGATAGAGAGATAGGGAGAGCAAGACAGAAAGATAGAGAGAGAGATACAGAGAAACAGAAAGATAGAGATAGATAGAGAGACAGAGAGATAGATAGAGAGATAATGAGTGATAGATAGATATTAGATAGATAGAGAGATAGAGAGAGAGAGATTGAGATAGAGAGAGAGAGAGCTAGAGAGAGAGAGAGATAGAGAGAGAGAGAGATAGATAGATAGTTATATATATATATATATATAGAGAGAGAGAGAGAGATCAATTGATAGCTCGAGAGAGGGAGCTAGAGAGAGAGGGATGGAGAGAGAGAGATAGAGAGATAGTGAGAGAGTGTTATAGAGATAGAGGGAGAGAGGGAGGGAGAGAGATAGAGAGCTAGAGGGAGAGAGATAGAGAGAGATAGAGAGAGAGAGTTAGAGATAGAGAGAGAGAGTTAGAGATAGAGAGAGACAGAAAGATAGTGAGAGATAGAAAGAGGGCTTGAGAGATAGAGAGAGCGAGACAGAAAGATAGAGAGTGAGGTACAGAGAAACAGAAAGGTAGAGATAGATAGAGAGACAGAGCGATAGATAGAGAGATAGATAGAGTTAGTGAGAGATAGATGGATAGATTTTAGATAGAGAGATAGAGAGAGACAGATTGAGATAGAGAGAAGAGAGAGAGAGAGAGAGCTAGAGAGAGTGAGAGAGAGAGGGATAGAGAGAGAGTTAGAATGAGAGCTAGAGAGAGAGACATAGAGAGAGAGAGATAGAGAGATAGTGAGAGATAGTGAGAGATAGAGAGATATAGAGAGATAGAGACTGAGATAGTGAGAGAAAGATAGAGAGCGAGAGAGAGAGAGATTGAGAGAGACAGAAAGATAGAGAGAAAGAGAGAAAGGTTGGAAGAAAGATAGAGATAGTGAGAGAGAGAGGGAGAGGAATGGAGAGATAGAGAGAGAGGGATTGAGAGACAGATAGAGGGATAGAGAGAGAGCGATAGAGAGATAGTGAGAGCTAGAGAGATAGACAGAGAGAGTGATCGAGAGAGGGATAGGGAGAGAGAGATAGAGAAAGAGACAGCGTGAGAGATAGTGAGCGCTAGAAAGCAATGGAGATATAGAGAGAGAGATAGAGAGAAAGAGAAAGATCGAGATAGATAGATATATATATATAGAGAGAGGGAGAGAGAGAGAGTGATGGAGAGAGATAGAAAGATAGAGAGATAGAAAGAGAAATAGAGAGAGAGAGAGAGAGATAGAGAGAGAGAGAGAGACAGAAAGATAGAGAGAAGGATAGAGAGAGGTAGATAGACAGAGAACTAGAGAGACAGATAGAGAGATAGAGAGAAACAGAAAGATGGAGATAGATAGCGATAGAGAGCGAGAGTGATAGAGAGAGAGAGAGGTACAGAGAGATAGAGAGCTAGATAGAGAGAGAGATAGAGAGAGAGAGAGAGAGAGAGCTAGAGAGAGAGAGAAAGGTAGAGAGAGGGATAGAGAGAGAGAGATAGAAAGACATCTTGAGAGAGAGACATAGAAAGAAAGATAGATAGAGAGATAGAGAGAGATAGATAGAGATATGGATAGAGTGATAGAGAGCGAGAGAGAGAGAGCTACAGATAGAGAGCTCTAGAGATAGATAGATAGAGAGAGACAGAAAGATAGAGATAGATAGAGAGATAGAGAGAGAGAGACAGAGAGAGAGAGAGAGAGTTAGAGAGAGTGAGAGAGATAGAGAGATAGAGAGAGAGAGAGTTAGAGAGATGGAGAGAGATAGAGAGGTAGAGAAAGAGATCGAGAGAGAGAGAGCTAGAGAGAGAGAGCTAGAGAGGGATAGAGAGAGAGACAGAATGAGAGCTAGAGAGAGAGAGATAGAGAGATAGATAGATAGAGAGATAGAGAGAGAGAGATAGAGAGATAGATAGATAGAGAGATAGATAGATAGAGAGATAGAGAGAGAGAGATAGAGAGATAGATAGATAGAGAGATAGAGAGAGAGATAGAGAGTTAGATAGAGAGATAGAGAGAATGAGAGAGCGAGAGAGAGATAGAGAGATAGAGAGAGAGAGAGAGATATAGAGATAGAGATATAGATCGAGAGAGATAGAGAGAGGGCTAGAGAGAGATGGATAGATAGAGACAGAAAAATAGAGATAGATAGAGAGATATAGAGGGAGAAATAGAGAGATAGATATATAGAGAGTTAGGTAGAGAGAGAGATAGAGAGATAGTGAGAGATAGAGAGATATAGAGAGATAGAGACTGAGATAGAGAGATAGATAGAGAGCGAGAGAGAGATTGAGAGAGACAGAAAGATAGAGAGAAAGATAGAGAATGATAGGGAGAAAGATAGAGAGATAGTGAGAGAGAGTAGGAGAGGGATGGAGAGATTGAGAGAGAGTGATAGAGAGAGAGATAGAGGGATAGAGAGCTAGAGATAGGGAGAGCTAGAGAGATAGACAGAGAGAGAGGGAGAGAGAGAGAGATCGAGAGTGAGATAGGGAGAGAGAGATGGAGAGAGAGAGCTAGAGAGAGAGGGATAGAGAGAGAGAGATAGCGACAGAGAAAGCACGAGAGTAGTGAGCACCAGAGAGCGATAGAGCGATAGAGAGAGAAACAGAAAGATAGAGATAGATAGTGATATAGAAAGATATAGAGTTAGAGAGGTAGAGAGAGATAGAGAGTGATAGAGAGAGATAGAAAGATAGAGAGATAGAAAGAGATAGAGAGAGAGAGAGAGGGAGCGAAATAGAGAGAGAGAGAGATAGAGAGAGATGGCAAGATAGAGAGAAGGATAGAGAGAGGTAGAGAGATAGATAGAGAACTAGAGAGACAGATAGAGAGATAGAGAGAAACAGAAAGATAGAGATAGATAGCGAGACAGAAAGATAGAGAGATCGAGAGAGAGAGTGATAGAGAGAGAGAGAGAGGTGCAAAGAGATAGAGAGCTAGATAGAGAGAGAGAGAGAGAGGGGTCTAGAGAGAGAGCTAGAGAGAGAGAGCTAGATAGAGGGATAGAGAGAGAGAGATAGAAAGACAGCCTGAGAGAGAGATAGAGAGAGAGAGAGAGATAGAGAGAGAGAGAGATAGAGTGAGAGAGCTAGAGAGAGAGATAGAGAGTGAGAGATAGGGAGAGAGAGAGAGAGAGAGAGTTAGAGAGTGTGAGATAGAGAGATGGACAGATAGAGAGATTGAGAGAGCGAGAGAGAGAGTTAGAGAGATAGAGAGAGATAGAGAGGTAGAGAAAGAGATCGAGAGAGAGAGAGCTAGAGCGAGAGAGCTAGAGAGTGGGATAGAGAGAGAGACAGAAAGGGAGCTAGTGAGAGAGAGATAGAGAGAATGAGAGAGTGAGAGAGAGAGATAGAGAGATAGAGGGAGAGATATATATATAGATAGAGATAGAGAGAGAAATAGAGAGCGAGCGAGAGAGAGAGAGAGAGAGAGATAGAGAGAGAGAGAGATAGCGAGCGCTAGAGATAGATAGATAGAGACAGAAAGATAGAGATAGATAGAGAGATAGAGAGAGAGATAGAGAGAGAGGGATAGATAGATAGATAGAGAGAGAGAGTTAGAGAGAGAGAGAGAGAGAGAGAGAGAGAGAGAGATAGATAGAGAGAGATAGATAGAGAGAGATGGAAAGAGAGAGATAGAGAGAGAGGGATAGAGAGATAGCGTGATAACGAGAGAGGTAGAGATAGAGGGAGAGAGGGTGAGTAAGAGAGGGAGAGCTAGAGAGAGAGTGATAGTGAGAGAGATAGAGAGATAGCGAGAGTGAGATATAGAGATAGAGGGAGAGAGGTAGTGAGAGATAGAGAGAGATAGAGAGAGAGAGTTAGAGATAGAGAGAGAGACAGAAAGATAGACAGAGAGATACAGAGAAACAGAAAGATAGAGATAGATAGAGAGACAGAGAGATAGATAGAGAGATAGTTAGAGATAGGTAGATATTAGATAGATAGAGAGATAGAGAGAGAGAGATTGAGACAGAGAGAGACAGAGCTAGAGAGAGAGAGAGAGAGATAGATAGATAGATAGATAGAGAGAGATAGATAGATAGTTAGAGATATATATATATAGAGCGAGAGAGACAGATCAATAGATAGCTAGAGAGAGACAGAGAGAGGGAGCTAGAGAGAGAGGGATAGAGAGAGAGAGATAGCGAGAGAGTGTTATAGAGATAGAGGGAGAGAGGGAGGGAGAGAGATAGCTAAAGGGAGAGAGATGGAGAGGGAGAGTTAGAGATAG
>NW_027141078.1:516088-544206 GCF_036365525.1 Heterodontus francisci
ATAGAGAGAGACAGAGAGGGGGAGAGAGAGATAGAGAGAGAGATAGGGACAGACAGAAAGATAGAGAGAGAGATAGAGAGAGAGAGAGAGACAGAAAGATAGAGAGAGAGATAGAAAGAAACAGAAAGAAAGAGATAGGTAGAGAGATAGATAGAGAGAGATAGAGAGAGAGAGAGAGAGAGGGATAGAGCGAGTGAGATGGAGAGATAGAGAGCTAGAGAGAGAGAGATACAGAGAGGGATAGAGAGATAGAGAGATAGAGAGAGAGAGAGAGAGGGAGAGATAGGGAGAGACAGAAAGATAGAGTGAGATAGAGAGAGAGAGAGATAGAGAGACAGAAAGGTAGAGAGAGAGATAGAAAGAAACAGAAAGAAAGAGATAGACAGAGAGATAGATAGAGAGAGATAGAGAGAGGTAGATAGATCGAGGGATCGAGCGAGTGAGATGGAGAGATAGAGAGCTAGAGAGAGAGAGAGATAGAGAGGGATAGAGAGATAGATAGTGAGAGAGAGAGATAGATAGTTACACAGGGAGAGAGAGTGAGAGACAGATCAATAGATAGATAGAGAGAGATAGAGAGGGAGAGCTAGAGAGAGAGGTATAGAGAGAGAGAGGTAGAGAGATAGCGAGAGAGAGAGAGAGAGAGATAGAGGGAGAGAGGCAGAGAGAGAGCTAGAGGGAGGGAGATAGATAGAGATAGAGTGAGAGAGAGATAGAGATAGAGATAGAGAGAGAGACGGAAAGATAGAGAGAGATATGAGAAAGATAGAGAGAGACAGAGAGAGCGAGACAGAAAGATAGAGAGAGAGATACAGAGATACAGAAAGATAGAGATAGATAGAGATAGATAGATAGATAGATAGATAGATACTGTGAGAGAGATGGATAGATATTAGAGAGATAGAGAGAGAGAGAGAGAGAGAGAGAGGGATAGAGGGAGAGAGAGATAGAGAGAGAGAGAGAGAGAGAGAGGGATAGAGGGAGAGGGATAGAGACAGGGAGAGAGAGGGATAGGTGAGAGAGCTCGAGAGAGATAGAGAGTTAGACAGATAGAGAACTAGATTGACAGAGAGAGAGAGAGGGATAAAGAGAAAGAGATAGGGAGAGAGATATATAGAGAGAGATAGAGAGAGAGAGATAGAGAGAGAGTTAGACAGAGAGATAGAGAGAGAGATAGATAGATAGATAGAGCGAGAGAGATGGAAAGAGTGATCTAGAGAGAGAGGGATAGAGAGAGAGATACAGAGATAACGAGATAGAGAGGCAGAGATGGAGGGAGAGAGGGTGAGTAAGAGAGAGAGAGCTAGAGAGAGAGATAGAGAGAGATAGAAAGAGAGAGAGATAGAGAGAGAGAGAGAGACAGAAAGATAGAGAGAGATAGAGAGAGCGATAGAGAGAGATAGAGAGAGCGAGACAGAAAGATAGAGAGAGAGAGATAGAGAAACAGAAAGATAGAGATAGATAGAGAGATAGATAGAGAGATAGAGAGATATATAGAGAGAGAGATAGATAGAGAAAGCTAGAGAGAGAGAGATAAAGAGAGAGGGATAGAGTGAGAGGGATAGAGAGAGGGAGGGAGAGAGAAATGGAGAGAGATAGAGAGAGAGAGAGTGAGAGAGAGATAGACAGACAGATAGAGAGCTAGATTGAGAGAGAGACTGAGATAGAGAGAGAGGGATAGAGAGAAAGAGATAGAGAGAGAGAGATATATAGAGAGAGGGACAGAGAGATAGAGATAGATAGAGAGATAGAGCTAGAGACATAGAGGGATAGAGAAAGAAATAGAGAGATAGAAAGATAGAGATAGAGAGAGAGAGATAGAGAGAGATAGAGAGCGATAGAGAGATAGTGAGAGAGGGATAGAGAGAAATAGAGAGAGAGTGACAGATTGAGAGATAGAGAGAGAGAGAGAAAGTTAGAGAGAGATAGAGAGAGGGATAGAGAGAGATACAGAGAGAGATAGAGAGCTAGAGAGAGTGAGATATCGAGAGGGATAGATAGATAGATAGATAGATAGATAGATAGATAGATAGATAGATAGATAGAAAGAGAGAGAGTTAGACAGAGAGATAGAGAGAGATAGTTTGATAGATAGATAGATAGATAGATAGAGTGAGAGAGATGGAAAGAGAGAGCTAGAGAGAGAGGGATAGAGAGAGAGATACAGAGATAACGAGATAGAGAGGTAGAGATGGAGGGAGAGAGGGTGAGTAAGAGAGAGAGAGCTAGAGAGAGAGATAGAGAGAGATAGAAAGAGAGAGAGATAGAGAGAGAGAGAGAGACAGAAAGATAGAGAGAGATAGAGAGAGCGATAGAGAGAGATAGAGAGAGCGAGACAGAAAGATAGAGAGAGAGAGATAGAGAAACAGAAAGATAGAGATAGATAGAGAGATAGATAGAGAGATAGAGAGATATATATAGAGAGAGAGAGATAGAGAAAGCTAGAGAGAGAGAGATAGAGAGAGAGGGATAGAGTGAGAGGGATAGAGAGAGGGAGGGGGAGAGAAATGGAGAGAGATAGAGAGAGAGAGAGTGAGAGAGAGATAGACAGACAGATAGAGAGCTAGATTGAGAGAGAGAGACTGAGATAGAGAGAGAGGGATAGAGAGAAAGAGATAGAGAGAGAGATATATATAGAGAGAGGGACAGAGAGATAGAGATAGATAGAGAGATAGAGCTAGAGACATAGAGGGATAGAGAAAGAAATAGAGAGATAGAAAGATAGAGATAGAGAGAGAGAGATAGAGAGAGATAGAGAGCGATAGAGAGATAGTGAGAGAGGGATAGAGAGAAATAGAGAGAGAGTGACAGATTGAGAGATAGAGAGAGAGAGAGAAAGTTAGAGAGAGATAGAGAGAGGGATAGAGAGAGATACAGAGAGAGATAGATATATAGATAGAGAGATAGATAGAGAGAGAGAGAGAGAGAGCGAGATAGGTAGACAGAGCTAGAGAGAGAGAGAGATAGAGAGAGAGGGAGGGAGAGAGAAATGGAGAGAGAAAGAGAGAGAGAGAGTGAGAAAGAGATAGACAGATAGAGAGCTAGATTGAGAGAGAGAGAGATAGAGAGAGAGAGATAGAGAGAGAGGGATAGAGAGAAAGAGATATAAAGAGAGGGATAGAGAGATAGAGATAGATAGAGATAGATAGAGAGAGATTGAAAGATAGAGAGAGAGAGAGAGATAGAGATAGAGAGATGGAGACATAGAGGGATAGAGAAAGAAATAGAGATAGAGAGATAGATAGAGAGAGAGAGAGACATAGAGAGAGTTAGAGAGATAGTGAGAGAGGGATAGAGAGAAATAGAGAGAGAGTGACAGATAGAGAGATAGAGAGATAGAGAGAGAGAGAAAGTTAGAGAGAGATAGAGAGATAGAGAGAGGGATAGAGAGAGAGACAGAGAGAGATAGAGAGCTAGAGAGAGTGAGATATCGAGAGAGATAGATAGATAGATAGTTAGAGAGATTGAGAGAGATAGAGAGAGAGGCAGACAGAAAGATAGAGAGATAGAGAGAGAGATAGAGAGAAACAGAAAGATAGAGATAGAGAGATAGAGAGATAGAGATAGAGATAGAGAGATAGAGATAGAGCGAGAGAGAGAGAGATAGTGAGAGATATGTAGAGATAGAGAGAGCTAGAGAGAGAGATTGAGAGAGATAGAGGGAGAGACACAGAAAGGTAGACCAAGACAGATAGAAAGAAAGAGAGAGATAGAGAGTGCGAAACAGTAAGATAGAGAGAGAGATAGAGGGAAACAGATAGATAGAGATAGATAGAGAGATAGATAAAGAGATAGATAGAAAAATATTGAGAGATAGATAGATAGACATTAGATAGATAGATGGATAGATAGATAGAGAGATAGAGAGAGAGAAAGATTAAGCATTAGAGAGAGTGATAGAGAGAGAGAGATAGAGAGAGAGGGATAGAGAGAGGGATAGAGAGACAGAGAGAGAGAAATAGAGGGAGATAGAGAGAGAGTGTTAGAGACATAAAGGGATAGAGAAAGAAATAGAGAGATAGAAAGATAGAGATAGAGAGATAGAGAGAGATAGAGAGACATAGAGAGAGATAGAGAGAGATAGAGAGATAGTGAGAGAGGGATAGAGAGATAGAGAGATAGAGATAGAGAGATAGCGATAGAGATAGAGAGAGATAGTGAGAGATATGGACAGATAGAGAGAGAGAGCTAGAGAGAGCTAGTGAGAGAGAGAGAGAGTGAGAGAGATAAAGGGAGAGACACAGAAAGGTAGAGAAAGATAGAGCGTGCGAAACAGCAAGATCGAGAGAGAGATAGAGGGAAACAGATAGATAGAGATAGATAGAGAGATAGATAAAGAGATAGACAGAAAAATAGCGAGAGATAGATAGATAGATATTAGATAGATAGATGGATAGATAGATAGAGAGATAGAGAGAGAGAAAGATTAAGCGTTAGAGAGAGTGATAGAGAGAGAGAGATAGAGAGAGAGGGATAGAGAGAGGAATAGAGAGACAGAGAGAGAGAGAAATAGTGGGAGATAGAGAGAGATAGAGAGATAGACAGATAGAGAGATATACAGATAGATGGAGAGATAGAGATAGACAGATAGAGAGCGAGAGAGAGAGAGAGATAAACAGATAGATACCAAGAGAGAGAGAGAGATAGACTGATAGACGGAATGTAGAGAGTTGAAGCCTGGATGTACTGACTAATATTGAGTCTTGAGTTTGCAGGAGGGGATCAAGTCAAGCACACAGAACCAAGAGAAGTCACGGTTAGGACACACTGCTAAATACACACAGTTCACTGCTGCACTCACTGAGCCTCACCCCACCCAGGATTACCTGCACATTGTCATAGGCACAGTCTGGAGATGGTTCCATGTTGATGTGAGTGAAGGATAATTTAATCCCATAACCCCCGGGGACTTGTATCTCCCAGCTCTGGGACACATCATTCGGATAACCCTGCGGGTAGGCAGGAGAGCTGAACTGTCCTTGCAAACCACTCAGAGAGATGAGACAGGAGGCTGGAGGGAACAGCAGGATACAGAGAGTCCACCTAGATGACAGAGAGAGAGAGAGACACACACACAAACACAAAGTTGCACTGAGAGAATAAACGATTGGGAATAAACACATTCCTCCAAACACCCCTATTGGCGATTGACTTGCGTTTTTCCCAATTCATATCCAACGTTTATCTCTGATCTATCTATCTGTAATGACTGAGGGTCACTACCGAGGGAGTGCCGCGCTGTCGGAGGGTCAGTACTGAGGGAGTGCCGCACTGTCGGAGGGTCAGTACTGAGGGAGTGCCGCGCTGTCGGAGGGTCAGTACTGAGGGAGTGCCGCGCTGTCTGAGGGTCACTACCGAGGGAGCGCCGCGCGGCCGGAGGGTCAGTTCTGAGGGAGTGCCGCACTGTCGGAGGGTCAGTACTGAGGGAGTGCCGCGCTGTCGGAGGGTCAGTACTGAGGGAGTGCCGCGCTGTCGGAGGGTCAGTACTGAGAGAACACCGCACTGTCGGAGGGTCAGTACTGAGGGAGAGCCGCACTGTCAGAGGGTCAGTACTGAGGGAGTGCCACACTGTCGGAGGGTCAGTACTGAGGGAGAGCCGCACTGTCAGAGGGTCAGTACTGAGGGAGTGCTGCACTGTCGGAGGGTCAGTACTGAGAGAACACCGCACTGTCGGAGGGTCAGTACTGAGGGAGAGCCGCACTGTCAGAGGGTCAGTACTGAGGGAGTGCCGCACTGTCAGAGGGTCAGTACTGAGGTAGTGCTGCACTATCGGAGGGTCAGTACTGAGGGAGTGCTGCACTGTCGGAGGGTCAGTACTGACAGAACACCGCACTGTCGGAGGGTCAGTACTGAGGGAGAGCCGCACTGTCAGAGGGTCAGTACTGAGGGAGTGCCGCACTATCGGAGGGTCAGTACTGAGGGAGTGCCGCACTGTCGGAGGGTCAGTACTGAGGGAGTGCCGCACTGTCAGAGGGTCAGTACTGCGGGAGTGCCGCACTGTCAGAGGGTCAGTGCTGAGGGAGTGCCGCACTGTCGGAGTGTCAGTACTGAGGGAGTGCCGCACTGTTGGAGGGTCAGTACTGAGGGAGTGCTGCACTGTCGGAGGGTCAGTACTGAGGGAACGCCGCACTGTCGGAGTGTCAGTACTGAGGGAGTGCCGCACTGTCGGAGGGTCAGTACTGAGGGAGTGCCGCACTGTCAGAGGGTCAGTACTGAGGGAGTGCCGCACTGTCGGAGTGTCAGTACTGAGGGAGCGCCGCACTGTCGGAGGGTCAGTACTGAGGGAGTGCCGCACTGTCGGAGGGTCAGTACTGAGGTAGTGCCGCACTATTGGAGTGTCAGTACTGAGGGAGCGCCGCTCTGTCGGAGGGTCAGTACTGAGGGAGTGCTGCACTGTCGGAGGGTCAGTACTGAGGGAACGCCGCACTGTCGGAGTGTCAGTACTGAGGGAGTGCCGCACTGTCGGAGGGTCAGTACTGAGGGAGTGCCGCACTGTCAGAGGGTCAGTACTGAGGGAGTGCCGCACTGTCAGAGGGTCAGTGCTGAAACCAACATCACAAAAATGCCGCTGATCTGGTCATTTCACGATTGCTCACCGTGGAATCTTGCTGTGCGCAAAACGGCGGCCTGTTACACAAACAGGAGTGAGCCCGGGCTTCACGAAATACGTTATTCCCTCGAAAATGCTGAGTTAACCCCAATGAGAGCAATGCCCGCAGCTTTCCCCTCCTTTCTTTCATCTTTTCTTTCTCTCTCTCTCTCTTTCTGTCCCTCTTTCTCTCTCTCCCTCTCACTCACCACATATCCACAGGAATCGCAAAGGACACACAAGTACAAGTGTCTGCTCCTCTCTCTCCCCCACAGAAGTGAAACTCATTGATCTCTGCTCTCGGTTTCAACACATCTGCCTGTTGCTCTCCAGCGTTCAAGGTTGTTTGGCAGTTTCCCCGCACTTGATGCTATGACAACCCCTCGGGGACCCGAAACCTATTTCATCAAACCTCAACCATCTGGCCCCCCACCTCCCGCAGTCTCAAAGGACTCCCCAGGCGCATTGATGTTCCTTGTCACCCCTGTCAGTTCTGCTAAGCTTGTGGGATCAGTGTTGTTTGGGGCAGGAGGATGAGGGGGCTGTTTTTGTATAAAACCTATACTAAGGCACCCGCCACCGCCCCCCCCCCCCCCCACCCCACCTCCCGCCCCTGTCCCTTCAGCTCATTTTGTGCAGAGGGATCACTTGTGCACAACTTAGAACGCATTTAAACATTAACAGAGTGATCTCCGTGGACTCGTCCAGGGCAAATAGAAAATGCTGACTGGTAAACAGATGTCAGATCCAAGCTTCGTCATTTCCAGAGATGGAACACGATCGAAGGGGTGAGACTACGGCAGAGAGAGAGAGAGGAGAGACAGAGTGTAGCGATAGAGAGAGACACTGGCAGAGAGAGATAGAGAGAGGAGTGACTGAGTGTACTGATAGAGAGAGACACTGGCAGAGAGAGATAGAGAGAGAGAAGAGACTGAGTGTAGTGATAGAGAGAGACACTGACAGAGAGAGATAGAGAGAGGTGTGACTGAGTGTAGTGATAGAGAGAGACACTGGCAGAGAGAGATAGAGAGAGGAGTGACTGAGTGTTGTGATAGAGAGAGACACTGGCAGAGAGAGATAGAGAGAGGTGTGACTGAGTGTAGTGGTAGAGTGAGACACTGGCAGAGAGAGATAGAGAGAGGAGTGACTGAGTGTAGTGATAGAGAGAGAGACACTGGCAGAGAGAGATAGAGAGAGAGAAGAGACTGAGTGTAGTGATAGAGTGAGACACCGACAGAGAGAGATAGAGAGAGGTGTGACTGAGTGTAGTGATAGAGAGAGACACTGGCAGAGAGAGATCGAGAGAGGTGTGACTGAGTGTAGTGATAGAGAGAGACACTGGCAGAGAGAGATAGAGAGAGGAGAGACTGAGTGCAGTGATAGAGAGAGAGACACTGGCAGAGAGAGATAGAGAGAGGAGTGACTGAGTGTAGTGATAGAGAGAGACACTGGCAGAGAGAGATAGAGAGAGAGAAGAGACTGAGTGTAGTGATAGAGAGAGACACTGGCAGAGAGAGATAGAGAGAGGTGTGACTGAGTGTTGTGATAGAGAGAGACACTGGCAGAGAGAGATAGAGAGAGGAGTGACTGAGTGTTGTGATAGAGAGAGACACTGGCAGAGAGAGATAGAGAGAGGTGTGACTGAGTGTAGTGGTAGAGTGAGACACTGGCAGAGAGAGATAGAGAGAGGAGTGACTGAGTGTAGTGATAGAGAGAGACACTGGCAGAGAGAGATAGAGAGAGGAGTGACTGAGTGTAGTGATAGAGAGAGACACTGGCAGAGAGAGTGAGAGGAGTGACTGAGTGTAGCGATAGAGAGAGACACTGACAGAGAGAGATAGAGAGAGGTGTGAGTGAGTGTAGTGATAGAGAGAGACACTGACAGAGAGAGATAGAGAGAGGAGAGACTGAGTGTAGTGATAGAGAGAGACACTGGCAGAGAGAGTGAGAGGAGTGACTGAGTGTAGCGATAGAGAGAGACACTGACAGAGAGAGATAGAGAGAGGTGTGACTGAGTGTAGTGATAGAGAGAGACACTGGCAGAGAGAGATAGAGAGAGGAGTGACTGAGTGTAGTGATAGAGAGAGACAGTGGCAGAGAGAGAGATGGAGAGGTGTGACTGAGTGTAGTGATAGAGAGAGACACTGGCAGAGAGAGATAGAGAGATGAGTGACTGAGTGTAGTGATAGAGAGAGACACTGGCAGAGAGAGATAGAGAGAGGAGTGACTGAGTGTAGTGATAGAGACAGACACTGGCAGAGAGAGATCGAGAGAGGTGTGACTGAGTGTAGTGATAGAGAGAGACACTGGCAGAGAGAGATAGAGAGAGGAGAGACTGAGTGTAGTGATAGAGAGAGAGACACTGGCAGAGAGAGATAGAGAGAGGAGTGACTGAGTGTAGTGATAGAGAGAGACACTGGCAGAGAGACAGATAGAGAGAGGAGTGACTGAGTGTAGTGATAGAGAGAGACACTGGCAGAGAGAGATCGAGAGAGGTGTGACTGAGTGTAGTGATAGAGAGAGACACTGGTAGAGAGAGATAGAGAGAGGTGTGACTGAGTGTAGTGATAGAGGGAGACACTGGCAGAGAGAGATAGAGGTGTGACTGAGTGTAGTGATAGAGAGAGACACTGACAGAGAGAGATAGAGAGAGGTGTGACTGAGTGTAGTGATAGAGAGAGACACTGACAGAGAGAGATAGAGAGAGGAGTGACTGAGTGTAGTGATAGAGTGAGACACTGGCAGAGAGAGATAGAGAGAGGAGTGACTGAGTGTAGTGATAGAGAGAGACACTGGCAGAGAGAGAGAGAGAGAGAGGAGTGACTGAGTGTAGTGATAGAGTGAGACACTGGCAGAGAGAGATAGAGAGAGGAGTGACTGAGTGTAGTGATAGAGTGAGACACTGGCAGAGAGAGATAGAGAGAGGAGTGACTGAGTGTAGTGATAGAGAGATACAGTTGCAGAGAGAGTTTTAGAGAGTTTTGACTAAGTGTAGTGATAGCGAGAGACACTGACAGAGAGAGATAGAGAGAGGAGTGACTGAGTGTAGTGATAGAGAGAGACACTGGCAGAGAGAGATAGAGAGAGGTGTGACTGAGTGTAGTGATAGAGAGAGACACTGGCAGAGAGAGATAGAGAGAGGAGTGACTGAGTGTAGTGATAGAGTGAGACACTGGCAGAGAGAGATAGAGAGAGGAGTGACTGAGTGTAGTGATAGAGAGAGACACTGGCAGAGAGAGATAGAGAGAGGTGTGACTGAGTGTAGTGATAGAGAGAGACACTGACAGAGAGAGATAGAGAGAGGAGTGACTGAGTGTAGTGATAGAGACAGACACTGGCAGAGAGAGAGATAGAGAGAGGAGTGACTGAGTGTAGTGATAGAGAGAGACAGTGGCAGAGAGAGAGATGGAGAGGTGTGACTGAGTGTAGTGATAGAGAGAGACACTGGCAGAGAGAGATAGAGAGAGGAGTGACTGAGTGTAGTGATAGAGAGAGACACTGGCAGACAGAGATAGAGAGAGGAGTGACTGAGTGTAGTGATAGAGACAGACACTGGCAGAGAGACAGATAGAGAGAGGAGTGACTGAGTGTAGTGATAGAGAGAGACACTGGCAGAGAGAGATCGAGAGAGGTGTGACTGAGTGTAGTGATAGAGAGAGACACTGGCAGAGAGAGATAGAGAGAGAGGTGAGACTGAGTGTAGTGATAGAGAGAGACACTGGCAGAGAGAGATAGAGAGAGGAGTGACTGAGTGTAGTGATCGAGAGAGACACTGGCAGAGAGAGATAGAGAGAGAGGTGAGACTGAGTGTAGTGATAGAGAGAGACACTGGCAGAGAGAGATAGAGAGAGGTGTGACTGAGTGTAGTGATAGAGAGAGACACTGGCAGAGAGAGATCGAGAGAGGTGTGACTGAGTGTAGTGATAGAGAGAGACACTGGCAGAGAGAGATAGAGAGAGGAGAGACTGAGTGTAGTGATAGAGAGAGAGACACTGGCAGAGAGAGATAGAGAGAGGAGTGACTGAGTGTAGTGATAGAGAGAGACACTGGCAGAGAGAGATAGAGAGAGAGAAGAGACTGAGTGTAGTGGTAGAGTGAGACACTGGCAGAGAGAGATAGAGAGAGGAGTGACTGAGTGTACTGATAGAGAGAGACACTGGCAGAGAGAGATAGAGAGAGGAGTGACTGAGTGTAGTGATAGAGAGAGACACTGACAGAGAGAGATAGAGAGAGGAGTGACTGAGTGTAGTGATAGAGAGAGACACTGGCAGAGAGAGATAGAGAGAGGAGTGACTGAGTGTAGTGATAGAGACAGACACTGGCAGAGAGAGATAGAGAGAGGAGTGACTGAGTGTAGCGATAGAGAGAGACACGAGCAGAGAGAGATAGAGAGAGTTGTGACTGAGTGTAGTGATAGAGAGAGACACTGGCAGAGAGAGATAGAGAGAGGAGCGACTGAGTGTAGTGATGGAGAGAGACACTGGCAGAGAGAGATAGAGTGAGGTCTGACTGTGTGTAGTGATGGAGAGAGACACGAGCAAAGAGAGGGACAGAGATTATTTTCCTTCCCCCATTCCTTCTCAGGCTCCACTCTCTCACTGGTTTTCCTGCCGATTGCTGATTGCATCCTTTTTATTTCCTGCTCTTGACCTCAGCTAGAAAATTTCATCAACTTTTCTTCCAAGTTCCACCCTTCCCTCACCTTCACATGGTCCATGTCGGACACTTCCCTTCCCTTCCCCGACTTCTCTGTCTCCATCTCCAGGAACCATCCAAAATCCAATATTCTGCTCTCTGCTCTCACCCTGTCTCCGGAACCACGACACGGCTCCCCTTTTTCCTCACTTTCGATCCCACCAGCCTCCAGATCCATGGGATCATCCTCCCTTATTTCCGACACCTCCAGCATGATGCCAGCACCAAACGCCTCTGCCCTCCCCTCCCCTGTCAGCACTCCGCTCTCCTTCCGGGGATGTAATTGGTTAAAAGGGGACAAGCACGCTTTACGAGCTAACATTAAGAGTCACGGGATGGAAACAAACACACACACCTGCTCAAGAGCAAATAAAGCAGCTCTCTCAACTTCACCAAAAACAAAACTACTTTAGCCAGCTACTTGTCAGTTCTTGAAGATAAAGGATAAGATATGAGATGTTGAGGTTGCCCCTTTAGTTTGCCGTCTGGGTGCACCTGGACGGCTGTCACGGGGATCTTTCTGGAGCAGTTCTCTTCAGAGGATGTCGAGAGGAAGCCTCGCGGAAGCCTCTCAGGAGAAAGGATGCCTCCATTTTCTCCGTCTCCCACACTGGATTCTCAAGAGTGTCTCAAAACAGGATGAGTTGGTTGTCTTTCTCTCTCTCAGCCAAAGGACAATAGTCACAATAGCCCTCCTGATTGGCTGAGGTGCGGTCTCCCTTTCTGGTACTGTGCTCTGTTGACTGACGATTCTCTTCTTTCCGTCCTCTAGGTTTTTTTGTGCTTGCTTCTCTTGTTCAATAGCTGTTCTTTTGAACCCTTTTTCACCTGCAAGCCCACGTGGTACCTGTCAATTGCCTGGGCTCCCTGTTTAATCGTCATTTCTATTTTTAAACTTTCATATTAAATTTATGCTCAGATGTCTGGTTTCATTTCCTTGCAACTCTGTTACCCCTTATCTTGAAATCTTGCACAATGAGTTCCAAACAATACAGTTTACACTCACGATAACAGACCTCAGATACTTTAAACCTTCCGTTTGAAAGATAACATAATTTATGTGTTGTTTCTCCTTATCTCTCGGTTTCGAACTCGAGGCTAATTTTTCACTGCTGGTTTTGTGAAACCCGACTTTTGGACTCTGCACTTTGGGGCCAAACAATGAAGCAATTGACTTCTGAGTCCGGATAAATTTGACAGACTTTCCGAAGGCAAACAGGCTGGATACCTGTCGGGGTGCGGCCTCAAGGCAAGCTGTGAGGGAAGACACCCGACCGCAAGGGATTTTGCCGTCAGGAAAAGGACTGGGGAGCGTGTTAAATGTGGTGCGAAGCTTTCAAGTGTTAGAATAAGAAAATACCTACGTTTGCTCAAGCTGGGGTGGGGGGGGAGGTAACAGCAAAGTGCAAAGTATGGCTCAGTTAACTGGGGATTTCACGGGAGACAAGATCACTTTAAGAAAGCTCGGGACGGAATTGGTTAAAAAAAAAGAAACCAGCTCGCTTTAAGAGTCCCAGGATGTAAATTGGTGGAAAGGTGGGGACCAGCTCGCTTTAAGGGAGCTGGATGATCTGGAGTAACCTCTGCCCCGCCACTTCCCCCCCAAACCGCGTGAGGGGGGGCGGGGCTTGAGTGTCGGCCGAGACCACGCCCATGGAAGGGGGGCGGAGCCAGGAATCGGGCCCCACCTGCCGCCTCCCAACCAATCAGCGGGGCGTTTGCTGGCGGGTGCCGGTTGCTAGGCAGCCGCGGTGGGCGTCGCCGAACGAGCGGCGCTAACATGGCGGCAGCGGGGGAAGAAGAAGCGGCAGCGGCGAGGCTGGCTGCCTCCTTCGGCGGCCGGTGGAGCCTGGAGGCGGCGGCGGAGCAGCTCGGAGCCTCGGAGGCCGCCCTGAAGCTCTTCATCTCCATCATTTTAGGTGAATGGCGGCGGCGGACCGGCAGGGCAGTCGGAGGACGACCTGGCGGGTGGGCGGCCGGCGTGGAGGGGTCGGCTTGCGCATGTGCGGTTCCGGCGTCCGGCGAACTGCACTGCGTGCGCAGCCGACTCTGCCGTTTGTTCGCCGCACGCTGCTGCGTGCGCAGCCCATTGTGCCGTGGGCCGGCACACTGCCCGTGCGCGCGCAGCCCCCCCATCCCCCCCCTTTCGGAGCGGGCGGCGCGTGCAGGAGCCAGGGGAGATCGTCCGACTCCCTTAAAAGGGCAACACCTCCGCCTCTTAAAAGGGGCAATTCGCGCCTCCGGGTTGTGGGCCCCACCTGCCCGTCAGGAGCCGGCTTTGCGCGGTGGGGTGGGCCACCAACGCCTGCCTCGTCAGCTTGAGAGGGGGAAAAACAAAATTTACCACCCTGATTGCCCCCTGAGAAGGTGGCGTGGGAACCGCCTTCTTGAACCGCTGCAGTCCCTGTGTGGTAGGTGTACTGTTAGAAAGGCAGTTCCAAGGATTTTGACCCAGGGACAGTGAAGGAACGTCGATACAGTTCAGTTAGAGCACAGTGCACAGTTCTGGTCTCCATACCCCTTGGCTGGACCATTGTGCACATGTGGGATCTTGCTGTGCACAAATTGGCAGCTGCGTTCCCCACGTTAGAACAGTGACTACCACTCATGGGAAAGTACTTCATTGGCTGTGAGGTCCTGAGGAGGTGACAGGTGCTAGAGAAATGCGCATGTCTTTCCTTCCTTTCCACCCATGCTCTCTGTCTCTCTCCATGAGCATTTCATTCTAAACCTCTCTCACTCAGCCTCCTATCTCGCTTCCCCTTAAATGCATCTCCGCGACTCGCCTCATCCCACTCTCCGTGCTGGCGAGTTCCACATTCTCCCCACTCTCCGGGTAAAGGGATTTCTCCCGAATTCCCGATCGGTTTTATTATTGACTGTCTTCTGTTGACGGGTTCCCCCTAGTTCTGGCCTCGCCCGCGAGTGGAAACATCTCTACGTCTACACCATCGAAACACCCTTTCGTAATTTTCGAGCCCTCCATCAGGTCACTACTCCAGAGAAGAGAGCCCCAGTCAGTTCAATCTTTCCCCCATAGTTGTCAACCCTGCCTCAGTTCAGCTGTCATTCTTGTAAATCTTTATTGTATGTTCTGCAGTGTCTCTATATGCTTTTTATAAAATGAAGACCAGAACTGAGCACATATGGAGAGCGGAACTGTGCACAGTGCTCCGAGTGTGGTCCAACCGAGGGATATGGAGAGCGGAACTGTGCACAGTGCTCCCAGTGTGGTCTAACTGAGGGATATGGAGAGCGGAACTGTGCACAGTGCTCCCAGTGTGGTCTAACCGAGGGATATGGAGAGCGGAACTGTGCACAGTGCTCCCAGTGTGGTCTAACCGAGGGATATGGAGAGTGGAACTGTGCACGGTGCTCCCAGTGTGGTCTAACCGAGGGATATGGAGAGCGGAACTGTGCACAGTGCTCCCAGTGTGGTCTAACCGAGGGATATGGAGAGCGGAACTGTGCACAGTGCTCCCAGTGTGGTCCAACCGAGGGATATGGAGAGAGGAACTGTGCACAGTGCTCCCAGTGTGGTCTAACCGAGGGTTATGGAGAGCGGAACTGTGCACAGTGCTCCCAGTGTGGTCCAACCGAGGGATATGGAGAGCGGAACTGTGCACAGTGCTCCCAGTGTGGTCCAACCGAGGGATATGGAGAGCGGAACTGTGCACGGTGCTCCCTGTGTGGTCTAACCGAGGGATATGGAGAGCGGAACTGTGCACAGTGCTCCCAGTGTGGTCTACCCGAGGGATATGGAGAGTGGAATTGTGCACGGTGCTCCCTGTGTGGTCTAACCGAGGGATATGGGGAGGGGAACTGTGCAGAGTGCTCCCAGTGTGGTCCAACCGAGGGATATGGAGAGCGGAACTGTGCACAGTGCTCCCAGTGTGGTCTAACCGAGGGATATGGAGAGCGGAACTGTGCACAGTGCTCCCAGTGTGGTCTAACCGAGGGTTATGGAGAGCGGAACTGTGCACAGTGCTCCCAGTGTGGTCCAACCGAGGGATATGGAGAGCGGAACTGTGCACAGTGCTCCCAGTGTGGTCCAACCGAGGGATATGGAGAGCGGAACTGTGCACGGTGCTCCCTGTGTGGTCTAACCGAGGGATATGGAGAGCGGAACTGTGCACAGTGCTCCCAGTGTGGTCTACCCGAGGGATATGGAGAGTGGAATTGTGCACGGTGCTCCCTGTGTGGTCTAACCGAGGGATATGGGGAGGGGAACTGTGCAGAGTGCTCCCAGTGTGGTCCAACCGAGGGATATGGAGAGCGGAACTGTGCACAGTGCTCCCAGTGTGGTCTAACCGAGGGATATGGAGAGCGGAACTGTGCACAGTGCTCCCAGTGTGGTCTAACCGAGGGATATGGAGAGCGAAACTGTGCACAGTGCTCCGAGTGTGGTCTAACCGAGGGATATGGAGACTGGAACTGTGCACAGTGCTCCCAGTGTGGTCCAACCGAGGGATATGGAGAGCGGAACTGTGCACGGTACTCCCAGTGTGGTCTAACCGAGGGATATGGAGAGCGGAACTGTGCACAGTGCTCCCAGTGTGGTCTAACCGAGGGATATGGAGAGCGGAACTGTGCACGGTACTCCCAGTGTGGTCTAACCGAGGGATATGGAGAGCGGAACTGTGCACAGTGCTCCCAGTGTGGTCTAACCGAGGGATATGGAGACTGGAACTGTGCACAGTGCTCCCAGTGTGGTCTAACCGAGGGATATGGAGAGCGGAACTGTGCACAGTGCTCCGAGTGTGGTCTAACCGAGGGATATGGAGACTGGAACTGTGCACAGTGCTCCCAGTGTGGTCTAACCGAGGGATATGGAGAGGGGAACTGTGCACAGTGCTCCCAGTGTGGTCTAACCGAGGGATATGGAGAAGGGAACTGTGCACAGTGCTCCCAGTGTGGTCTAACCGAGGGATATGGAGAGCGGAACTGTGCACAGTGCTCCCAGTGTGGTCCAACCGAGGGATATGGAGAGCGGAACTGTGCACGGTACTCCCAGTGTGGTCTAACCGAGGGATATGGAGAGCGGAACTGTGCACAGTGCTCCCAGTGTGGTCTAACCGAGGGATATGGAGACTGGAACTGTGCGCAGTGCTCCCAGTGTAGTCTAACCGAGGGATATGGAGAGGGGAACTGTGCACAGTGCTCCCAGTGTGGTCTAACCGAGGGATATGGAGAGGGGAACTGTGCACAGTGACCTCAGTGTGGTCTAACCGAGGGATATGGAGAGGGGAACTGTGCACAGTGCTCCCAGTGTGGTCTAACCGAGGGATATGGAGAGCGGAACTGTGCACAGTGCTCCCAGTGTGGTCTAACCCGAGGGATATGGAGAGGGGAACTGTGCACAGTGCTCCCAGTGTGGTCTAACCGAGGGATATGGAGAGCGGAACTGTGCACAGTGCTCCCAGTGTGGTCTAACTGAGGGATATGGAGAGGGGAACTGTGCACAGTGCTCCGAGTGTGGTCTAACCGAGGGATATGGAGACTGGAACTGTGCACAGTGCTCCCAGTGTGGTCTAACCGAGGGATATGGAGAGGGGAACTGTGCACAGTGCTCCCAGTGTGGTCTAACCGAGGGATATGGAGAGGGGAACTGTGCACAGTGCTCCCAGTGTGGTCTAACCGAGGGATATGGAGAGGGGAACTGTGCACAGTGCTCCCAGTGTGGTCTAACCGAGGGAAATGGAGAGGGGAACTGTGCACAGTGCTCCCAGTGTGGTCTAACCGAGGGATATGGAGAGCGGAACTGTGCACAGTGCTCCCAGTGTGGTCTAACTGAGGGATATGGAGAGGGGAACTGTGCACAGTGACCTCAGTGTGGTCTAACCGAGGGATATGGAGAGGGGAACTGTGCACAGTGCTCCCAGTGTGGTCTAACCGAGGGATATGGAGAGCGGAACTGTGCACAGTGCTCCCAGTGTGGTCTAACCCGAGGGATATGGAGAGCGGAACTGTGCACAGTGCTCCCAGTGTGGTCTAAACCGAGGGATATGGAGACTGGAACTGTGCACAGTGCTCCCAGTGTGGTCTAACCGAGGGATATGGAGAGCGGAACTGTGCACAGTGCTCCCAGTGTGGTCTAACCCAAGAGATATGGAGACTGGAACTGTGCACAGTGCTCCCAGTGTGGTCTAACCGAGGGATATGGAGAGCGGAACTGTGCACAGTGCTCCCAGTGTGGTCCAACCGAGGGATATGGAGAGCGGAACTGTGCACGGTACTCCCAGTGTGGTCTAACCGAGGGATATGGAGACTGGAACTGTGCACAGTGCTCCCAGTGTGGTCTAACCGAGGGATATGGAGAGCGGAACTGTGCACAGTGCTCCCAGTGTGGTCTAACCGAGGGATATGGAGAGGGGAGCTGTGCACAGTGCTCCCAGTGTGGTCTAACCGAGGGATATGGAGAGCGGAACTGTGCACAGTGCTCCCAGTGTGGTCTAACTGAGGGATATGGAGAGTGGAACTGTGCACAGTGCTCCGAGTGTGGTCCAACCGAGGGATATGGAGAGCGGAACTGTGCACAGTGCTCCCAGTGTGGTCTAACCGAGGGATATGGAGAGTGGAACTGTGCACGGTGCTCCCAGTGTGGTCTAACCGAGGGATATGGAGAGTGGAACTGTGCACAGTGCACCCAGTGTGGTCTAACTGAGGGATATGGAGACTGGAACTGTGCACGGTGCTCCCAGTGTGGTCTAACCGAGGGATATGGAGAGTGGAACTGTGCACAGTGCTCCGAGTGTGGTTTAACAGGGATATGGAGACTGGAACTGTGCACAGTGCTCCGAGTGTGGTCTAACCGAGGGATATGGAGACTGGAACTGTGCACAGTGCTCCGAGTGTGGTCTAACTGAGGGATATGGAGAGTGGAACTGTGCACGGTGCTCCCAGTGTGGTCTAACCGAGGGATATGGAGAGTGGAACTGTGCACAGTGCACCCAGTGTGGTCTAACTGAGGGATATGGAGACTGGAACTGTGCACGGTGCTCCCAGTGTGGTCTAACCGAGGGATATGGAGAGTGGAACTGTGCACAGTGCTCCGAGTGTGGTTTAACAGGGATATGGAGACTGGAACTGTGCACAGTGCTCCGAGTGTGGTCTAACCGAGGGATATGGAGACTGGAACTGTGCACAGTGCTCCGAGTGTGGTCTAACTGAGGGATATGGAGAGCGGAACTGTGCACAGTGCTCCCAGTGTGGTTTAACAGGGATATGGAGACTGGAACTGTGCACAGTGCTCCCAGTGTGGTCTAACTGAGGGATATGGAGACTGGAACTGTGCACGGTGCTCCCAGTGTGGTCTAATCGAGGGATCTGGAGAGTGGAACTGTGCACAATGCTCCGAGTGTGGTCTAACCGAGGGATCTGGAGAGTGGAACTGTGCACAATGCTCCGAGTGTGGTCTAACCGAGGGATCTGGAGAGTGGAACTGTGCACAGTGCTCCCAGTGTGGTCTAACTGAGGGATATGGAAAGTGGAACTGTGCACGGTGCTCCCAGTGTGGTCTAACCGAGGGATATGGAGAGCGGAACTGTGCACGGTGCTCCCAGTGTGGTCTAACCGAGGGATATGGAGAACGGAACTGTGCACAGTGCTCCAGGTCTGCAGTGTTGGAGGGTCAGTACCGAGGGAGCGCCGCACTGTCAGAGGTGCCCCCTTTCAGACGAGACGTTAAACCGAGGTCCCCCGCCACCCTCTCGGGCGGATGCAAAAGATCCGACAGCTACTATTTCGAAACAGGGCGGGGCTGGGGGCGGTGGGGGTGGTTTGGAGGTAGGGGAGTTGTACTTCCCCGGTGTCCATTTTCCGAACTTTATCCCTGAACCAATTTCAGTTGAAATGGGGCAGTTTATCTGATCGTTCTTGTGTTGCTCTATTTATTCCACATTGTTGATTGACGGGACTCCCTTGTTAAAGAAGGATGTAACTCACTTCTGTCCTGTCATATTGCTGACTTACTCTGTGTTTGATGTGGCACTCTTAATGGACTATGAACTCAGCAATTCCTGGCACTGAAAGGGCTAGGCAGAGTCAGGGGCCTTTGACTTCATTCATTCTGGGGGTACGGGCATCGCTGGCCAGGCCAGCATTTATTGCCCATCCCTAACTGCCCCTTGAGAAGGTGGTGGGGAGCAGCCTTCTTGAACCACTGCAGTCCATGTGGGGTAGGTACACCCACAGTGCTGTTAGGAAGGGAGTTCCGGGATTTTGACCCAGAGACAGCGAAGGAACGGCCGATATAGTTCCGAGTCCGGATGGTGTGTGACTTGGCCGGGCACTTGTTCGTGGAGGTGTTCCCATCGCGTCTGCCGCCCTTGTCCTTCGAGGTGGTCGAGGTCGCGGGTTTGGGCGGTGCTGTCTAAGCAGCCTTGGTGCTTTGCTGCAGTGCATCTTGTAGATGGTACACACTGCTGTCACTGTGCGTCGGTGGTGGAGGGAGTGAATGTTTGTGGATGGGGTGCCAGTCAAGCGGGCTGCTTTGTCCTGGATGGTGTCGAGCTTCTTGAGTGTTGTTGGAGCTGCACCCATCCAGGCAAGTGGAGAGTATTCCATCACACCCCTGACTCGTGCCTTGTAGATGGTGGACAGGCTTTGGGGAGTCAGGAGGTGAGTTACTCACCACAGGATTCCCAGCCTCTGACCTGCTCTGGGAACCACGTTATTTACGTGGCAGGTCCAGTTCAGTTTCTCCTTCCGATGCTGCAGTCGATTCTTCAAGGAAAGCTTGGACAGACGAAAAAAATGAGGCACTATCACACAGAGCAGAGCAGATTGACAGTTTGATATGCTTCTGCAGAGGAAACTGGTTTTGAAAAACAATTGATGGTAATCACAGGGTTGACCGTGGTGTTGCAATTTTGACTGGTGCATCTCAGGGTGATATCTGTACTCTAACTGGTGTCTCTCACTCCCCTCTCTCAGGGTGATATCTGTACTCTAACTGGTGTCTCTCACTCCCCTCTCTCAGGGTGATATCTGCACTCTAACTGGTGTCTCTCACTCCCCTCTCTCAGGGTGATATCTGTACTCTAACTGGTGTCTCTCACTCCCCTCTCTCAGGGTGATATCTGTACTCTAACTGGTGTCTCTCACTCCCCTCTCTCAGGGTGATATCTGTACATAGACTGGTGTCTCTCAGTCCTCTCTCTCTCAGGGTGATATCTGTACACTGACTGGTGTCTCTCAGTCCTCTCTCTCTCAGGGTGATATCTGTACACTGACTGGTTTCTCTCAGCCCCCTCTCTCTCAGGGTGATATCTGTACACAGACTGGTGTCTCTCAGTCCTCTCTCTCTCAGGGTGATATCTGTACACTGACTGGTGTCTCTCAGTCCTCTCTCTCTCAGGGTGATATCTGTACACTGACTGGTGTCTCTCAGTCCCCCCTCTCTCAGGGTGATATCTGTACACTGACTGGTGTCTCTCAGTCCCTCTCTCTCAGGGTGATATCTGTACACTGACTGGTTTCTCTCAGCCCCCTCTCTCTCAGGGTGATATCTGTACACTGACTGGTTTCTCTCAGCCCCCTCTCTCTCGGTGATATCTGTACACTGGCTGGTGTCTCTCACTCCCCTCACTCTCTGGGTGATTATCTGTGCACTGACTGGTGTCTCTCAGTCCTCTCTTTCTGGGTGATATCTGTACACAGACTGGTGTCTTTCAGTCCCCTCTCTCTCATGGTTGTATCTGTACACTGACTGGTGTCTCTCAGTCCCTCCATCTCAGGGTGATATCTGTACACTGACTGGTGTCTCTCAGTCCCTCCATCTCAGGGTGATATCTGTACACTGACTGGTGTCTCTCAGTGTGATATCTGTACACTGACTGGTGTCTCTCAGTCCCCTCTCTCTCAGAGTGATATCAGTACACTGACTGGTGTCTCTCAGTCCCCTCTCTCTCAGGGTGATATCTGTACACTGACTGGTGTCTCTCAGTCCCTCTCTCTCAGGGTGATATCTGTACACTGACTGGTGTCTCTCAGTCCCTCTCTCTCAGTATGATATCTGTACACTGACTGGTGTCTCTCACTCCCCTCACTCTCTGGGTGATACCTGTACACTGACTGGTGTCTCTCAATCCCCTCTCTCAGGTTGATATCTGGACACTGACTGGTGTTTCTCAGTCCTCTCTCTCTGGGTGATATCTGTCCACTGACTGGTGTCTCTCAGTCCCCTCTCTCTCAGGGTGATATCTGTACACTGGTGTCTCCCAGTCCCCTCTTTCTCTGGGTGATATCTGGACACTGACCGGTGTGTCTCAGTCCATCTCTCTCAGGACGATATCTGGAGAGTGACTGGTGTCTCTCAGGGTGATATCTGTACACTGACTGGTGTCTCTCAGTCCCCTCTCTCTCAGGGTGATATCTGTACACTGACTGGTGTCTCTCAGTCCCCTCTCTCTCAGGGTGATAGCTGTACACTGACTGGTGTTTCTCAATCCCCTCTCTCAGGTTGATATCTGGACACTGACTGGTGTCTCTCAGTCCCTCCCTCTCAGGGTGATATCTGTCCACTGACTGGTGTTTCTCAGTCCTCTCTCTCTGGGTGATATCTGCACACTGACTGGTGTCTCTCAGTCCCCTCTCGTTCAGGGTGATATCTGTGCGCTGACTGGTGTCTCTCAGTCCCTCTCTCTCTGGGTGATATCTGTACACTGGTGTCTCCCAGTCCCCTCTTTCTCTGGGTGATATCTGGACACTGACCGGTGTCTCTCAGTCCATCTCTCTCAGGATGATATCTGGAGAGTGACTGGTGTCTCTCAGGGTGATATCTGTACACTGACTGGTGTCTCTCAGTCCCCTCTCTCTCAGGGTGTTATCTGTACACTGACTGGTGTCTCTCAGTCCTCTCTCTCTCAGGGTGATATCTGTACACTGACTGGTGTCTCTCAGTCCCTCTCTCTCAGGGTGACATCTGTACACTGACTGGTGTCTTTCAGTCCCTCTCTCTCAGGGTGATATCTGTACACTGACTGGTTTCTCTCAGCCCCCTCTCTCTCAGGGTGATTATCTGTGCACTGACTGGTGTCTCTCAGTCCTCTCTTTCTGGGTGATATCTGTACACAGACTGGTGTCTTTCAGTCCCCTCTCTCTCATGGTTGTATCTGTACACTGACTGGTGTCTCTCAGTCCCTCCATCTCAGGGTGATATCTGTACACTGACTGGTTTCTCTCACTCTCCTCTCTCAGGGTGATATCTGTACACTGACTGGTGTTTCTCAATCCCCTCTCTCAGGTTGATATCTGGACACTGACTGGTGTCTCTCAGTCCCTCTCTCTCAGGGTGATATCTGTCCACTGACTGGTGTTTCTCAGTCCTCTCTCTCAGGGTGATATCTGTACACTGACTGGTGTCTCTCAGTCCCCTCTCTCTCTCATGGTGATATCTGTACACTGACTGGTGTCTCTCAGTCCCCTCTCTCTCAGGGTGATATCTGTACACTGACTGGTGTCTCTCAGTCCCCTCTCTCTCTCAGGGTGATATCTGTACACTGACTGGTGTCTCTCAGTCCCCTCTCTCTCTCAGGGTGATATCTGTACACTGACTGGTGTTTCTCAGTCCTCTCTCTCTCTCAGGGTGATATCTGTACACTGACTGGTGTCTCCCAGTCCCCTCTCTCTCTCAGGGTGATATCTGTACACTGACTGGTGTCTCCCAGTCCCCTCTCTCTCTCAGGGTGATATCTGTACACTGACTGGTGTTTCTCAGTCCTCTCTCTCTCTCAGGGTGATATCTGTACACTGACTGGTGTCTCTCAGTCCCCTCTCTCTCTCAGGGTGATATCTGTACACTGACTGGTGTCTCTCAGTCCCCTCTCTCTCTCAGGGTGATATCTGTACACTGACTGGTGTCTCTCAGTCCCCTCTCTCTCAGGGTGATATCTGTACACTGACTGGTGTCTCTCAGTCCCCTCTCTCTCTCAGGGTGATATCTGTACACTGACTGGTGTCTCTCAGTCCCCTCTCTCTCAGGGTGATATCTGTACACTGACTGGTGTCTCTCAGTCCCCTCTCTCTCTCAGGGTGATATCTGTACACTGACTGGTGTTTCTCAGTCCTCTCTCTCTCAGGGTGATATCTGTACACTGACTGGTGTCTCTCAGTCCCCTCTCTCTCAGGGTGATATCTGTACACTGACTGGTGTCTCTCAGTCCCCTCTCTCTCAGGGTGATATCTGTACACTGGTGTTTCTCAGTCCTCTCCCTCTCAGGGTGATATCTGTACACTGACTGGTGTCTCTCAGTCCCCTCACTCTCTCAGGGTGATATCTGTACACTGACTGGTGTCTCTCAGTCCCCTCTCTCTCAGGGTGATATCTGTACACTGACTGGTGTCTCTCAGTCCCCTCTCTCTCAGGGTGATATCTGTACACTGACTGGTGTTTCTCAGTCCTCTCTCTCTCAGGGTGATATCTGTACACTGACTGGTGTCTCTCAGTCCCCTCACTCTCTCAGGGTGATATCTGTACACTGACTGGTGTCTCTCAGTCCCCTCTCTCTCAGGGTGATATCTGTACTCTGACTGGTGTTTCTCAGTCCTCTCTCTCTCTGGGTGATAACTGTACACTGACTGGTGTCTCTCAGTCCTCTCTCTCTCTCAGGGTGATATCTGTACACTGACTGGTGTCTCTCAGTCCCCTCTCTCAGGGTGATATCTGTACACTGACTGGTGTCTCTCAGTCCCCTCTCTCTCTCAGGGTGATATCTGTACACTGACTGGTGTTTCTCAGTCCTCTCTCTCTCAGGGTGATATCTGTACACTGACTGGTGTCTGTCAGTCCCCTCACTCTCTCAGGGTGATATCTGTACACTGACTGGTGTCTCTCAGTCCCCTCTCTCTCAGGGTGATATCTGTACACTGACTGGTGTCTCTCAGTCCCCTCTCTCTCAGGGTGATATCTGTACACTGACTGGTGTTTCTCAGTCCTCTCTCTCTCAGGGTGATATCTGTACACTGACTGGTGTCTCTCAGTCCCCTCACTCTCTCAGGGTGATATCTGTACACTGACTGGTGTCTCTCAGTCCCCTCTCTCTCAGGGTGATATCTGTACACTGACTGGTGTTTCTCAGTCCCCTCTCTCTCAGGGTGATATCTGTACACTGACTGGTGTTTCTCAGTCCTCTCTCTCTCTCAGGGTGATATCTGTACACTGACTGGTGTCTCCCAGTCCCCTCTCTCTCTCAGGGTGATATCTGTACACTGACTGGTGTTTCTCAGTCCTCTCTCTCTCTCAGGGTGATATCTGTACACTGACTGGTGTCTCTCAGTCCCCTCTCTCTCTCAGGGTGATATCTGTACACTGACTGGTGTCTCCCAGTCCCCTCTCTCTCTCAGGGTGATATCTGTACACTGACTGGTGTCTCTCAGTCCCCTCTCTCTCTCAGGGTGATATCTGTACACTGACTGGTGTTTCTCAGTCCTCTCTCTCTCAGGGTGATATCTGTACACTGACTGGTGTCTCTCAGTCCCCTCTCTCTCAGGGTGATATCTGTACACTGACTGGTGTCTCTCAGTCCCCTCTCTCTCAGGGTGATATCTGTACACTGGTGTTTCTCAGTCCTCTCCCTCTCAGGGTGATATCTGTACACTGACTGGTGTCTCTCAGTCCCCTCACTCTCTCAGGGTGATATCTGTACACTGACTGGTGTCTCTCAGTCCCCTCTCTCTCAGGGTGATATCTGTACACTGACTGGTGTCTCTCAGTCCCCTCTCTCTCAGGGTGATATCTGTACACTGACTGGTGTTTCTCAGTCCTCTCTCTCTCAGGGTGATATCTGTACACTGACTGGTGTCTCTCAGTCCCCTCTCTCTCTCAGGGTGATATCTGTACACTGACTGGTGTCTCTCAGTCCCCTCTCTCTCTCAGGGTGATATCTGTACACTGACTGGTGTTTCTCAGTCCTCTCTCTCTCAGGGTGATATCTGTACACTGACTGGTGTCTCTCAGTCCCCTCACTCTCTCAGGGTGATATCTGTACACTGACTGGTGTCTCTCAGTCCCCTCTCTCTCAGGGTGATATCTGTACACTGACTGGTGTCTCTCAGTCCCCTCTCTCTCAGGGTGATATCTGTACACTGACTGGTGTTTCTCAGTCCTCTCTCTCTCAGGGTGATATCTGTACACTGACTGGTGTCTCTCAGTCCCCTCACTCTCTCAGGGTGACATCTGTACACTGACTGGTGTCTCTCAGTCCCCTCTCTCTCAGGGTGATATCTGTACACTGACTGGTGTTTCTCAGTCCTCTCTCTCTCTGGGTGATAACTGTACACTGACTGGTGTCTCTCAGTCCTCTCTCTCTCTCAGGGTGATATCTGTACACTGACTGGTGTCTCTCAGTCCCCTCTCTCAGGGTGATATCTGTACACTGACTGGTGTCTCTCAGTCCTCTCTCTCTCAGGGTGATATCTGTACATTGACTGGTGTTTCTCAGTCCTCTCTCTCTCAGGGTGATATCTGTACACTGACTGGTGTCTCTCAGTCCCCTCACTCTCTCAGGGTGATATCTGTACACTGACTGGTGTCTCTCAGTCCCCTCTCTCTCAGGGTGATAGCTGTACACTGACTGGTGTCTCTCAGTCCCGTCTCTCTCTCTCTCGGGGAGCGATCTGTACTCTGACCTGTTTCAGCCTCATTCCGTGATTGCTGATATTCTCCTGAGCGGTTCAGGGACTGAAGTCCACTTCAACTTGCTGGAATCAGGGATCAATATCCAGTCAGTAATAGCCGTGGGCCGCCCGTGTTTGATAGGCTGTGTCCCGTTCTGTTTTCCGTGAAGTAGATTATTAAACGGAGACAGCGGAGAAGGTGCAAAGTCCGCTGCGTTCACAGATGTGACCGCAGAACTGAAGAGTTGCGAACGAGGGGGAGAGGTTGAACCGGCTGGGGCTGGTTCCTGGAGAATAAAGAAGGCTGACGGGGGTGGTGGGGGGGTGGTGTGCCCGATAGAGGGCCTTCCGATTATGAAAGGGGGTTTCGATGGGCTTTGCGTGTTTCCTAACTTCGCTCCTGAAATGTCGGGCTCTAAATTTTAGTCTCTGCCTCCTTCCAGGAGTCCCAAACTCTACATGATTCACTGCCCTGAATATCTGCAAACTGTGAGCAAGTTACGACCCCACTTTCTGCCTGGCAGGCAAAACGGAATCGCAGAACTGTTAACGCCCCGAAGGAGGCCATTTGTCCCATCGTTTACACACCTGCAGCGCGAAAGAGCAGTTGGCCCAGGACTCTTTCCCCCGCCTTCTCTAACCCCCTGCACCCTCTTCCTTCTGCGATAACAGTCTAATTCCCCTTTTCACTGCTTCATTCGAGCCTGCCTCCAACACGTTCCCGACCTTAACCAATCGCTGCGTGAAAAGCTCTTCGCTCTCCGGTCCCCCTCCGCCAAATTCAGCTCATCCCGAGCTCGGCTGCCGTCCCCCTACCGTGTCCGAACTCACTCCCGGTCCCGTTCCCCCTCCCTGTGCTCGCTGACCTGCACTGGCTCCCGGTCCAGCAGCACCTCGATTTAAAAAAAATTCACATCCTCGTTTCAAGTCCCTCCTCATCCCCTCCCTGTCTCTGTAACCTCCTCCAGCCCCTACAACCCTCCCTATCTCTGTAACCTCCTCCAGTCCCTACAACCCTCCCTATCTCTGTAACCTCCTCCAGCCCCTACAACCCTCCCTATCTCAATAACCTCCTCCAGCCTCCTACAATCCTTGCTATCTCTGTAACCTCCTCCTGTCCCCTACACCCCTCCCTATCTTTCACCTCCTGCAGCCCCCTACAACCCTCCATTTCTCTGTAACCTCCACCAGTCCCCTACACCCCTCCCTATCTCTGTAACCTCCACTCCTCGCCTCTTGCCAATACCCCGATTCCCATCGTTCCATCATTGTCGGCCATGCCATCGGCTCCCTGGGGCCCTGAGCTCTGGGATTCACTCCCTGAACCTCTCCGTCTCTCTCTCTCTCACTCTCTCCTTTAAGACACGTCATTGTCAGGCTCCCCGTCCACAGTGTCCGGGCTGGGCGCGCGAGAGGTGTCTTCGGGATGTTCGACTGTGTGGGGCGTCACGGCAGCTCCTTCTCCCTGCGGATAAATGCAAGCCCTCCCAACACCGACATCGAAACGCGCGTCCCTCGCTGCGGAGCCCCGTTTGGACTTTGTTATTAACTTTCTCTCCCCCCTCCTCTCTCTCTCCCTCCCTCCTTCCCCCCCCCCTTTACCTTCTCCCCCGCCAGGCTACCCATTTGCTCTTTTCCACAGACATGTCCTCCACGGGACGAGGCGGCCTTACCTTATTCATTTTTACAACACGGCGTTGGGCTTATGGGCTGCCTACTTCAACTTCGGTGAGCGTCAGGAACAAGTGGGCACCTCGGGCCCCTCTCTCTCTCTCCCGCTCCCCCCCCCTCTCTCTCTCTCTCTCCCGCACCCCCCCCTCTCTCTCTCTCTCCCGCACACCCCCCTCTCTCTCTCTCTCCCGCACCCCCCCCCCTCTCTCTCTCTCTCCCGCTCCCCCCCCCTCTCTCTCTCTCTCCCGCTCCCCCCCTCTCTCTCTCTCTCTCCCGCTCCCCCCCCTCTCTCTCTCTCACTCCCGCTCCCCCCCTCTCTCTCTCTCTCCCGCTCCCCCCCCTCTCTCTCTCTCTCCCGCTGCCCCCCCTCTCTCTCTCTCTCTCTCCCGCTCCCGCTCCCCCCCTCTCTCTCTCTCTCCCGCTCCCCCCCCCTCTCTCTCTCTTTCTCTCCCGCTCCCCCCCTCTCTATCTTTCCCGCTCCCCCCCCCTCTCTCTCTCTCTCTCTCCCGCTCCCCCCCCCTCTCTCTCTCTCTCTCCCGCTCCCCCA
>NW_027141078.1:544406-546906 GCF_036365525.1 Heterodontus francisci
GTGGTGGTGTGTGTGTGTGTGTGTGTAAACGTGTGTGTGTGAGTGTGTGTAACGTGTGTGTGTGAGTGTGTGTAACTGTGTGTGTGACGTGAGTGTGTGTGCTTAACGTGTGTGTGGTGTGTGTGTGTAACGTGTGTGTGTGTGTGTGTCGTGTGTGTGTGTGTGTGTGTAACGTGTGTGTGTGTGTTGTGTGACGTGTGTGTGTGTGTGTGTGTGTAACGTGTGTGTGTGTGTGAACGTGTGTGTGGTGTGTGTGTGTAACGTGTGTGTGTGTGTAACGTGTGTGTGTGTGTGTGTGGTGTGTGTGTGTGTAACGTGTGTGTGTGTGTGTGTGTGTGTAACGTGTGTGTGTGGTGTGTGTGTACGTGTGTGTGTGTGTAACGTGTGTGTGTGTGGTAACGTGTGTGTGTGTGTGTGTGTGTGTGTGTAACGTGTGTGTGTGTGTGTGTACGTGTGTGTGTGTGTACGTGTGTGTGTGTAACGTGTTGTGTGTGTGTGTGTAACGTGTGTGTGTGTGTGTGTGTGTGTACGTGTGTGTGTGTGTAACGTGTGTGTGTGTGTGTGTGTGTGTGTAACGGTGTGTGTGGTGTGTGTGTGTGTTGTAACGTGTGTGTGGTGTGTGGTGGGTGTGTAACGTGTGTGTGTGTGTGTGTGTAACGTGTGTGTGTGTGTGTAACGTGTGTGTGTGTGTGTGTGAACGTGTGTGTGTGTGTGTGTGTGTGTGTGTGTAACGTGTGTGTGTAGTGTGTGTGTAACGTGTGTGTGTGTGTGTGTGGTGTGTAACGTGTGTGTGTGTGGTGTGTGTGTAACGTGTGTTGTGGTGTGTGTGTAACGTGTGTGGTGTGTGTGTGTGTGTGTGTGTAACGTGTGTGTGTGTGTGTGTGTAACGTGTGTGTGTGTGTGTGTACGTGTGTGTGTACGTGTGTGTGTAACGTGTGTGTGTAACGTGTGTGTGGTGTGTGTAACGTGTGTGTGTGTGTGCTGTAACGTGTGTGTGTGTGTGTGGTGTGTGTGTGTAACGTGTGTGTGTGTGTGTGTCGTGTGTGTGTGTGTAGTGTGTGTGTGCTGTAACGTGTGTGTGTGTGTGTGTGGTGTGTAACGTGTGTGTGTGTGTGTGTGTGTGTGTAACGTGTGTGTGTGTGTGTGTGTGTGTGTGTAACGTGTGTGTGTGGTGTGTGTTGTGTGTGTAACGTGTGTGTGTAACTGTGTGTGTAACGTGTTGTGTGTGTTGTGTGTAACGTGTGTGTGTGTGTGTGTACGTGGTGTGTGTGTGTGTAACGTGTGTGTGTGTGTGTGTGTGTGTAACGTGTGTGTGTGTGTGTGTGTGTGTGTGTGTAACGTGTGTGTGTGTGTGTGTGTTGTAACGTGTGTGTGTGTGTAAGTGTGCTGTGTGTGTGTGTGTGTGTGTGTAACGTGTGTGTGTGTGTGTGTGGTGTGTGTGTGTGTGTAACGTGTGTGTGTGTGTGTGTAACGTGTGTGTGTGTGTAACGTGTGTGTGTGTGTAACGTGTGTGTGTGTGTACGTGTGTGTAACGTGTGTGTGTGTGTCGTGTGTGTGTGTGTGTGTAACGTGTGTGTGTGTGTGTGTAACGTGGTGTGTGTGTGTAACGTGTGGTGTGTGTGTGGTACGGTGTGTGTGTGTAACGTGTGTGTGTGTTGTGTGTGTGTAACGTGTGTGTGTGTGTGTGTAACGTGTGTGTGTGTGTGTGTGTGTGTAAACGTGTGTGTGTGTGTGTGTACGTGTGTGTGTGTGTGTGTGTGTGTGTGTGTGTAACGTGGTGTGTGTGTGTGTAACGTGTGTGTGTGTGTGTAACGTGTGTGTGTGTGTGTGTGTAACGTGTGTGTGTGTGTGTGTGTGTGTAACGTGTGGTGTGTGTGTGTGTAACGTGTGTGTGTGTGTGTGTGTAACGTGTGTGTGTGTGTGTACGTGTGTGTGTGGGGTGTGTGTGTGTGTAACGTGTGTGTGTTGTGTGTGAACGTGTGTGTGTGTGTGTGTGTAACGGTGTGTGTGTGTGTGTGTAACGTGGTGTGTGTGTGTGTGTGTAACGTGTGTTGTGTGTGTGTGTGTAACGTGTGTGTGTGTATGTGTGTGTGTAACGTGTGTGTGTGTGTGTGTAACGTGTGTGTGTGTGTGTGTAACGTGTGTGTGTGTGTGTGTAACGTGTGTGTGTGTGTGTGTGTGTGTGTTGTGTGTGTGTAACGTGTGTGTGTGTGTGTGTGTGTGTGTGTAACGTGTGTGGTGTGTGTGTGTGTGTAACGTGTGTGTGTGTGTGTAACGTGTGTGTGTGTGTGTGTGTGTGTGTGTGTGTGTGTGTGTGTAACGTGTGTGTGTGTGTGTGTGTAACGTGTGTGTGTGTGTGTGTGTGTACGTGTGTGTGTGTGTGTGTGTGTGTAACGTGTGTGTGTGTGTGTGTGTAAGTGTGTAGTGGTGTGTGTGTGTGTGTAACGTGTGTGTGTGTGTGTGTAACGTGTGTGTGTGTGTGTGTGTGTGTGTAACGTGT
>NW_027141078.1:559406-574406 GCF_036365525.1 Heterodontus francisci
TGTGTGTGTAACGTGTGTGTGTGTGTGTGTGTGTAACGTGTGTGTGTGTGTGTGTGTGTAACGTGTGTGTGTGTGTGTGTGTGTGTGTGTGTGTGTGTAACGTGTATGTGTGTGTGTGTGTGTGTAACGTCTGTGTGTAACGTGTAACGTGTGTGTGTGTGTGTGTGTAACGTGTGTGTGTGTGTGTGTGTAACGTGTGTGTGTGTGTGTGTGTAACGTGTGTGTGTGTGTGTGTGTGTGTGTGTAACGTGTGTGTGTGTGTGTGTGTGTAACGTGTGTGTGTGTGTAACGTGTGTGTGTAACGTGTGTGTGTGTGTAACGTGTGTGTGTGTGTGTGTGTGTAACGTGTGTGTGTGTGTGTAACGTGTGTGTGTGTGTGTAACGTGTGTGTGTGTGTGTAACGTGTGTGTGTGTGTGTGTAACGTGTGTGTGTGTGTGTGTAACGTGTGTGTGTGTGTGTGTAACGTGTGTGTGTGTGTGTGTAACGTGTGTGTGTGTGTGTGTGTGTGCAACGTGTGTGTGTGTGTGTGTGTGTGTGTAACGTGTGTGTGTGTAACGTGTGTGTGTGTGTGTGTGTGTGTGTGTAACGTGTGTGTGTGTGTGTGTAACGTGTGTGTGTGTGTAACGTGTGTGTGTGTAACGTGTGTGTGTGTAACGTGTGTGTGTGTGTGTGTGTGTGTAACGTGTGTGTGTGTGTGTGTGTGTAACGTGTGTGTGTGTGTGTAACGTGTGTGTGTGTGTGTGTGTAACGTGTGTGTGTGTGTGTGTGTAACGTGTGTGTGTGTAACGTGTGTGTGTGTGTGTGTGTGTGTGTGTGTGTGTGTGTGTGTAACGTGTGTGTGTGTGTGTAACGTGTGTGTGTGTGTAACGTGTGTGTGTGTGTGTGTGTGTGTGTGTAACGTGTGTGTGTGTGTGTAACGTGTGTGTGTGTGTAACGTGTGTGTGTGTGTGTAACGTGTGTGTGTGTGTGTAACGTGTGTGTGTGTGTGTAACGTGTGTGTGTGTGTAACGTGTGTGTGTGTAACGTGTGTGTGTAACGTGTGTGTGTAACGTGTGTGTGTAACGTGTGTGTGTAACGTGTGTGTGTGTGTGTGTGTGTGTGTGTGTGTGTGTGTAACGTGTGTGTGTAATGTGTGTGTGTGTAACGTGTGTGTGTAACGTGTGTGTGTAACGTGTGTGTGTGTGTGTGTGTAACGTGTGTGTGTGTGTGTGTGTGTAACGTGTGTGTGTGTGTGTGTGTGTGTGTGTGTGTAACGTGTGTGTGTGTGTGTGTGTGTGTGTAACGTGTGTGTGTGTGTGTAACGTGTGTGTGTGTGTGTGTGTGTGTAACGTGTGTGTGTGTGTAACGTGTGTGTGTGTGTAACGTGTGTGTGTAACGTGTGTGTGTGTGTGTGTGTGTAACGTGTGTGTGTGTGTGTGTGTGTGTGTGTGTGTGTAACGTGTGTGTGTGTAACGTGTGTGTGTGTGTAACGTGTGTGTGTGTGTGTGTGTGACGTGTGTGTGTGTGTGTGTGTAACGTGTGTGTGTGTGTGTGTAACGTGTGTGTGTGTGTGTAACGTGTGTGTGTGTGTGTGTAACGTGTGTGTGTGTGTGTAACGTGTGTGTGTGTGTGTAACGTGTGTGTGTAACGTGTGTGTGTGTGTGTGTGTGTAACGTGTGTGTGTGTGTGTGTGTGTGTGTGTGTGTGTAACGTGTGTGTGTGTAACGTGTGTGTGTGTGTAACGTGTGTGTGTGTGTGTGTGTGACGTGTGTGTGTGTGTGTGTGTAACGTGTGTGTGTGTGTGTGTAACGTGTGTGTGTGTGTGTAACGTGTGTGTGTGTGTGTGTAACGTGTGTGTGTGTGTGTAACGTGTGTGTGTGTGTGTGTGTGTGTAACGTGTGTGTGTGTGTGTAACGTGTGTGTGTGTGTGTAACGTGTGTGTGTGTGTGTGTGTGTGTGTGTGTGTGTAACGTGTGTGTGTGTGTGTAACGTGTGTGTGTGTGTGTGTGTGTGTGTAACGTGTGTGTGTAACGTGTGTGTGTAACGTGTGTGTGTAACGTGTGTGTGTAACGTGTGTGTGTAACGTGTGTGTGTGTAACGTGTGTGTGTGTGTGTGTGTGTGTGTAACGTGTGTGTGTAACGTGTCTGTAATGTGTGTGTGTGTAACGTGTGTGTGTAACGTGTGTGTGTGTGTGTGTGTAACGTGTGTGTGTGTGTGTGTAACGTGTGTGTGTGTGTGTGTGTGTAACGTGTGTGTGTGTGTGTGTGTGTAACGTGTGTGTGTGTGTGTGTGTGTGTAACGTGTGTGTGTGTGTGTGTGTGTGTAACGTGTGTGTGTGTGTGTGTGTGTAACGTGTGTGTGTGTGTAACGTGTGTGTGTGTGTGTGTGTAACGTGTGTGTGTGTGTGTGTGTAACGTGTGTGTGTAACGTGTGTGTGTGTGTGTGTGTGTAATGTGTGTGTGTAACGTGTGTGTGTGTGTGTGTAACGTGTGTGTGTGTAACGTGTGTGTGTGTGTATCGTGTGTGTGTGTAACGTGTGTGTGTGTGTGTGTGTAACGTGTGTGTGTGTGTGTGTAACGTGTGTGTGTAACGTGTGTGTGTGTGTGTGTGTGTGTGTGTGTGTGTGTAACGTGTGTGTGTGTGTGTGTGTAACGTGTGTGTGTGTGTGTAACGTGTGTGTGTGTGTAACGTGTGTGTGTGTGTAACGTGTGTGTGTGTGTGTGTGTAACGTGTGTGTGTGTGTGTGTGTGTGTGTAACGTGTGTGTGTGTGTGTGTGTGTGTGTGTGTAACGTGTGTGTGTGTGTGTGTGTGTAACGTGTGTGTGTGTGTGTAACGTGTGTAACGTGTGTGTGTCTGTGTAACGTGTGTGTGTCTGTGTGTGTGTGTGTGTGTCTGTGTGTGTGTCTGTGTGTGTGTGTGTCTGTGTGTGTGTGTGTGTGTGTGTGTGTGTGTGTGTAACGTGTGTGTGTGTGTGTGTGTGTGTAACGTGTGTGTGTGTGTGTGTAACGTGTGTGTGTGTGTGTGTGTAACGTGTGTGTGTGTGTGTGTGTGTGTAACGTGTGTGTGTGTGTGTGTGTGTGTAACGTGTGTGTGTGTGTAACGTGTGTGTGTGTGTTTGTGTGTGTAACGTGTGTGTGTGTAACGTGTGTGTGTGTGTGTGTGTGTGTAACGTGTGTGTGTGTGTGTGTGTAACGTGTGTGTGTGTGTGTGTGTGTGTGTGTGTAACGTGTGTGTGTGTGTGTAACGTGTGTGTGTGTGTGTAACGTGTGTGTGTGTGTGTAACGTGTGTCTGTGTGTGTAACGTGTGTGTGTGTGTAACGTGTGTGTGTGTGTGTGTGTAACGTGTGCGTGTGTGTGTGTGTGTGTGTAACGTGTGTGTGTGTGTGTGTGTGTGTGTGTGTGTAACGTCTGTGTGTGTGTGTGTGTGTGTAACGTGTGTGTGTGTGTGTGTGTGTGTGTGTGTGTAACGTGTGTGTGTGTGTGTGTGTGTAACGTGTGTGTGTGTGTGTGTGTGTGTAACGTGTGTGTGTGTGTGTGTGTGTGTGTGTGTGTAACGTGTGTGTGTGTGTGTAACGTGTGTGTGTGTGTGTGTGTAACGTGTGTGTGTGTGTGTGTAACGTGTGTGTGTGTGTGTGTGTAACGTGTGTGTGTGTGTGTGTGTAACGTGTGTGTGTGTGTGTGTAACGTGTGTGTGTGTGTGTGTAGTGTGTGTGTGTGTGTAGTGTGTGTGTGTGTGTGTGTGTGTAGTGTGTGTGTGTGTGTGTGTGTGTAGTGTGTGTGTGTGTGTGTGTGTGTGTAACGTGTGTGTGTGTGTGTGTGTGTGTAACGTGAGTGTGTGTGTGTGTGTGTGTGTAACGTGTGTGTGTGTGTGTGTAACGTGTGTGTGTGTAACGTGTGTGTGTGTGTGTGTGTAACGTGTGTGTGTGTGTGTGTGTGTGTGTGTGTAACGTGTGTGTGTGTGTGTGTGTGTGTGTGTGTAACGTGTGTGTGTGTGTGTGTGTGTGTGTAACGTGTGTGTGTGTGTGTGTGTGTGTAACGTGTGTGTGTGTGTGTGTAATGTGTGTGTGTGTGTGTGTGTGTGTGTAACGTGTGTGTGTGTGTGTGTGTGTGTAACGTGTGTGTGTGTGTGTGTGTGTGTGTGTGTGTAACGTGTGTGTGTGTGTGTGTGTGTGTAACGTGTGTGTGTGTGTGTGTAACGTGTGTGTGTGTGTGTGTGTAACGTGTGTGTGTGTAACGTGTGTGTGTGTGTGTGTAACGTGTGTGTGTGTGTGTGTAACGTGTGTGTGTGTAACGTGTGTGTGTGTGTGTGTGTAACGTGTGTGTGTGTGTAACGTGTGTGTGTGTGTGTGTGTGTGTAACGTGTGTGTGTGTAACGTGTGTGTGTGTGTGTGTAACGTGTGTGTGTGTGTGTGTAACGTGTGTGTGTAACGTGTGTGTGTGTGTGTAACGTGTGTGTGACGTGTGTGTGTGTGTGTGTGTGTGTAACGTGTGTGTGTGTGTGTGTAACGTGTGTGTGTGTGTGTGTGTGTGTGTAACGTGTGTGTGTGTGTGTGTGTGTGTGTGTGTGTAACGTGTGTGTGTGTGTGTGTGTGTGTGTGTGTAACGTGTGTGTGTGTGTGTGTGTGTGTGTGTGTGTAACGTGTGTGTGTGTGTAACGTGTGTGTGTGTGTGTGTGTGTGTAACGTGTGTGTGTGTGTGTGTGTGTGTGTAACGTGTGTGTGTGTGTGTGTGTGTGTGTGTGTGTAACGTGTGTGTGTGTGTGTGTGTGTAACGTGTGTGTGTGTAACGTGTGTGTGTGTGTGTGTAACGTGTGTGTGTGTGTGTGTGTGTGTAACGTGTGTGTGTGTGTGTGTAACGTGTGTGTGTGTGTGTGAAACGTGTGTGTGTGTGTGTGTGTGAAACGTGTGTGTGTGTGTGAAACGTGTGTGTGTGTGTGTGTGTGTGTAACGTGTGTGTGTGTAACGTGTGTGTGTGTGTGTGTAACGTGTGTGTGTGTGTGTGTGTAACGTGTGTGTGTGTGTGTGTGTGAAACGTGTGTGTGTGTAACGTGTGTGTGTGTAACGTGTGTGTGTGTGTAACGTGTGTGTGTGTGTGTAACGTGTGTGTGTGTGTAACGTGTGTGTGTGTGTAACGTGTGTGTGTGTGTAACGTGTGTGTGTGTGTGTGTGTGTGTAACGTGTGTGTGTGTGTGTGTGTGTAACGTGTGTGTGTGTGTGTAACGTGTGTGTGTGTGTGTAACGTGTGTGTGTGTGTGTGTGTGTAACGTGTGTGTGTGTGTGTGTGTAACGTGTGTGTGTAACGTGTGTGTGTGTGTGTGTGTGTAACGTGTGTGTGTAACGTGTGTGTGTGTGTGTGTGTGTAACGTGTGTGTGTGTGTGTGTGTGTAACGTGTGTGTGTGTGTGTGTGTAACGTGTGTGTGTGTGTGTGTGTGTGTGTGTGTGTGTGTGTGTGTAACGTGTGTGTGTGTGTGTGTAACGTGTGTGTGTGTGTGTGTAACGTGTGTATGTGTGTGTAACGTGTGTATGTGTGTGTGTGTGTAACGTACGTGTGTGTGTAACGTGTGTGTGTGTGTAACGTACGTGTGTGTGTGTGTGTAACGTACGTGTGTGTGTAACGTACGTGTGTACGTGTGTGTGTCTGTGTGTGTGTAACGTGTGTGTGTGTGTAGTGTGTGTGTGTAACGTGTGTGTGTGTGTAGTGTGTGTGTGTAACGTGTGTGTGTGTGGAATGTCTTTGTGTGTGTGGAATGTCTTTGTGTGTGTGGAACGTGTGTGTGTGTGTGGAACGTGTGTGTGTGTGTGGAACGTGTGTGTGTGTGTGGAACGTGTGTGTTTGTGTGGAACGTGTGTTTGTGTGTAACGTGTGTGTGTGTGTGTAACGTGTGTGTGTGTGTGTAACGTGTGCGTGTGTGTGTAACGTGTGTGTGTGTGTGTGTGTGTGTGTAACGTGTGTGTGTGTGTGTGTGTGTGTGTGTGTGCAACGTGTGTGTGTGTGTGGAACGTGTGTGTGTGTGTGGAACGTGTGTGTGTGTGTGTGGAACGTGTGTGTGTGTGTGTGGAACGTGTGTGTGTGTGTGTGTGTGTGTGGAACGTGTGTGTGTGTGTGTGGAACGTGTGTGTGTGTGTGTGGAACGTGTGTGTGTGTGTGTGGAACGTGTGTGTGTGTGTGGAACGTGTGTGTGTGTGTGTGTGTGGAACGTGTGTGTGTGTGTGTGTGTGTGTGTGGAACGTGTGTGTGTGTGTGGAACGTGTGTGTGTGTGTGGAACGTGTGTGTGTGTGTGGAACGTGTGTGTGTGTGTGTGTGTGGAACGTGTGTGTGTTTGTGTGTGTGGAACGTGTGTGTGTGTGGAACGTGTGTGTGTGTGTGTGTGGAACGTGTGTGTGTGTGTGTGTGTGTGTGGAACGTGTGTGTGGAACGTGTGTGTGTGTGTGTGTGTGTGGAACGTGTGTGTGTGTGTGTGGAACGTGTGTGTGTGTGTGTGTGTGGAACGTGTGTGTGGAACGTGTGTGTGTGTGCGCGTGTGGAACGTGTGTGTGGAACGTGTGTGTGTGTGTGTGTGGAACGTGTGTGTGTGTGTGTGTGGAACGTGTGTGTGGAACGTGTGTGTGTGTGTGTGTGTGTGTGGAACGTGTGTGTGTGTGTGTGTGTGTGTGTGGAACGTGTGTGTGTGTGTGTGTGGAACGTGTGTGTGGAACGTGTGTGTGTGCGCGCGTGTGGAACGTGTGTGTGGAACGTGTGTGTGTGTGTGTGTGGAACGTGTGTGTGTGTGTGTGTGGAACGTGTGTGTGTGTGTGTGGAACGTGTGTGTGTGTGTGGGTGTGTGTGGGTGTGTGTGGAACGTGTGTGTGTGTGTGTGTGTGTGTGGAACGTGTGTGTGTGTGTGTGTGTGTGTGGAACGTGTGTGTGTGTGTGTGTGGAACGTGTGTGTGGAACGTGTGTGTGTGCGCGCGTGTGGAACGTGTGTGTGGAACGTGTGTGTGTGTGTGTGTGGAACGTGTGTGTGTGTGTGTGTGGAACGTGTGTGTGTGTGTGTGTGTGGAACGTGTGTGTGTGTGTGGGTGTGTGTGGGTGTGTGTGGAACGTGTGTGTGTGTGGGTGTGTGTGGAACGTGTGTGTGTGTGGGTGTGTGTGGAACGTGTGTGTGTGTGTGTGTGTGTGGAACGTGTGTGTGTGTGTGTGTCTGTGTGGAACGTGTGTGTGTGTGGAACGTGTGTGTGTGTGTGTGGAACGTGTGTGTGGAACGTGTGTGTGTGTGTGTGTGGAACGTGTGGGTGTGTGTGGGTGTGTGTGGAAAGTGTGTGTGTGTGGGTGTGTGTGGAAAGTGTGTGTGTGTGGGTGTGTGTGGAACGTGTGTGTGTGTGTGTGTGTGTGTGTGTGTAACGTGTGTGTGTGTGTGTGTCTGTGTGGAACGTGTGTGTGTGTGTGTGTGTGTGTCTGTGTGGAACGTGTGTGTGTGTGTGGAACGTGTGTGTGTGTGTGGAATGTGTGTGTGTGTGTGTGTGTGGAATGTGTGTGTGTGTGTGGAGTGTGTGTGTGTGTGTGGAACGTGTGTGTGTGTGTGTGTGTGTGGAACATGTGTGTGTGTGTGTGGAACGTGTGTGTGTGTGTGGGGAACGTGTGTGTGTGTGTGTGGAACGTGTGTGTGTGTGTGTGTGGAACGTGTGTGTGTGTGTGTGTGGAACGTGTGTGTGTGTGTGGAACGTGTGTGTGTGTGGAACGTGTGTGTGTGTGGAACGTGTGTGTGGAACGTGTGTGTGTGGGGAACGTGTGTGTGTGTGTGTGTGTGTGGAACGTGTGTGTGGAACGTGTGTGTGGAACGTGTGTGTGGAACGTGTGTGTGGAACGTGTGTGTGGAACGTGTGTGTGGAGCGTGTGTGGAGCGTGTGTGGGGCGTGTGTGGGGCGTGTGTGGGGCGTGTGTGAGTGAGACGTGTGTGAGTGAGACGTGTGTGAGTGAGACGTGTGTGTGTGTGTAACGTGTGTGTGTGTGTGTGGAAGTGTGTGTGTGTGTGTGTGTAACGTGTGTGTGTAACGTGTGTGTGTGTGTGTGTAACGTGTGTGTGTGTGTGTGTAACGTGTGTGTGTGTGTGTAACGTGTGTGTGTGTAACGTGTGTGTGTGTGTGTGTAACGTGTGTGTGTGTGTGTAACGTGTGTGTGTGTGTGTGTGTGTGTGTGTGTAACGTGTGTGTGTGTGTGTGTGTAACGTGTGTGTGTGTGTGTGTAACGTGTGTGTGTGTGTGTGTGTAACGTGTGTGTGTGTAACGTGTGTGTGTGTGTGTGTAACGTGTGTGTGTGTGTGTGTGTGTGTGTGTGTGTAACGTGTGTGTGTGTGTGTGTGTGTGTAACGTGTGTGTGTGTGTGTAACGTGTGTGTGTGTGTGTGTGTGTGTAACGTGTGTGTGTGTGTGTGTGTGTGTGTGTAACGTGTGTGTGTGTGTGTGTAACGTGTGTGTGTGTGTGTGTAACGTGTGTGTGTGTGTGTGTAACGTGTGTGTGTGTGTGTAACGTGTGTGTGTGTGTGTGTGTAACGTGTGTGTGTGTGTGTGTGTAACGTGTGTGTGTGTGTGTGTGTAACGTGTGTGTGTGTGTAACGTGTGTGTGTGTGTGTAACGTGTGTGTGTGTGTGTGTGTGTAACGTGTGTGTGTGTGTGTGTAACGTGTGTGTGTGTGTGTGTGTGTAACGTGTGTGTGTGTGTGTGTGTGTGTAACGTGTGTGTGTGTGTGTAACGTGTGTGTGTGTGTGTAACGTGTGTGTGTGTAACGTGTGTGTGTGTGTGTGTAACGTGTGTGTGTGTGTGTGTGTGTGTCACGTGTGTGTGTGTGTGTGTAACGTGTGTGTGTGTGTGTGTGTGTGTGTGTCACGTGTGTGTGTGTGTGTGTAACGTGTGTGTGTGTGTGTGTGTGTGTGTGTAACGTGTGTGTGTGTGTGTGTGTAACGTGTGTGTGTGTGTGTGTGTGTATAACGTGTGTGTGTGTGTGTGTGTGTGTGTAACGTGTGTGTGTGTGTAACGTGTGTGTGTGTGTGTGTAACGTGTGTGTGTGTGTGTAACGTGTGTGTGTGTGTAACGTGTGTGTGTGTGTGTAACGTGTGTGTGTGTGTGTGTAACGTGTGTGTGTGTGTGTGTGTGTAACGTGTGTGTGTGTGTGTAACGTGTGTGTGTGTGTGTAACGTGTGTGTGTGTGTGTGTAACGTGTGTGTGTGTGTGTGTGTGTGTGTGTAACGTGTGTGTGTGTGTGTGTGTGTGTGTGTGTAACGTGTGTGTCTGTGTAACATGTGTCTGTGTAACGTGTGTGTGTGTGTAACGTGTGTGTCTGTGTAACGTGTGTGTGTGTGTGTGTGTCTGTGTAACGTGTGTGTGTGTGTGTAACGTGTGTGTGTGTGTGTGTGTGTCTGTGTAACGTGTGTGTGTGTGTAACGTGTGTGTGTGTGTGTGTGTGTGTGTGTAACGTGTGTGTGTGTGTAACGTGTGTGTGTGTGTATAACGTGTGTGTGTGTGTGTGTGTGTGTGAGTAACGTGTGTGTGTGTGTGTGTGTGTAGTGTGTGTGTGTAACGTGTGTGTGTGTGTGTGTAACGTGTGTGTGTGTGTGTGTAACGTGTGTGTGTGTGTGTAACGTGTGTGTGTGTGTGTGTAACGTGTGTGTGTGTGTGTAACGTGTGTGTGTGTGTGTGTGTAACGTGTGTGTGTGTGTAACGTGTGCGTGTGTGTGTGTGTGTGTAACGTGTGTGTGTGTGTGTGTGTGTGTGTGTGTGTAACGTGTGTGTGTGTGTAACGTGTGTGTGTAACGTGTGTGTGTGTGTGTAACGTGTGTGTGTGTGTGTGTGTGTAACGTGTGTGTGTAACGTGTGTGTGTGTGTAACGTGTGTGTGTGTGTGTAACGTGTGTGTGTGTGTGTAACGTGTGTGTGTGTGTGTAACGTGTGTGTGTGTGTGTAACGTGTGTGTGTGTGTGTAACGTGTGTGTGTAACGTGTGTGTGTGTGTAACGTGTGTGTGTGTGTGTGTAACGTGTGTGTGTGTGTGTGTGTGTGTAACGTGTGTGTCTGTGTAACGTTTGTGTCTGTGTAACGTGTGTGTGTGTGTAACGTGTGTGTGTGTGTGTGTAACGTGTGTGTGTGTGTAACGTGTGTGTGTGTGTGTGTAACGTGTGTGTGTGTGTGTAACGTGTGTGTGTGTGTGTGTAACGTGTGTGTGTGTGTAACGTGTGTGTGTGTGTGTAACGTGTGTGTGTGTGTGTAAAGTGTGTGTGTAAAGTGTGTAACGTGTGTGTAACGTGTGTAACGTGTGTGTCTGTGTAACGTGTGTGTCTGTGTAACGTGTGTGTCTGTGTACCGTGTGTGTGTGTGTAACGTGTGTGTAACGTGTGTGTGTGTGTGTGTGTGTGTGTAAAACGTGTGTGTTTGTGTGTGTGTAACGTGTGTGTGTGTAACGTGTGTGTGTGTGTGTGTGTGTGTGTGTGTAACGTGTGTGTGTGTGTGTGTGTGTGTAATGTGTGTGTGTGTGTGTGTGTGTGTGTGTGTGTGTAACGTGTGTGTGTGTGTGGAACGTGTGTGTGTGTGTGTGGAACGTGTGTGTGGAACGTGTGTGTGTGTGTGCGTGGAACGTGTGGGTGTGTGTGGGTGTGTGTGGAACGTGTGTGTGTGTGGGTGTGTGTGGAACGTGTGTGTGTGTGTGTGTGTGTGTGTGTGGAACGTGTGTGTGTGTGTGTGTCTGTGTGGAACGTGTGTGTGTGTGTGGAATGTGTGTGTGTGTGTGGAATGTGTGTGTGTGTGTGGAATGTGTGTGTGTGTGTGTGTGGAATGTGTGTGTGTGTGTGGAATGTGTGTGTGTGTGTGGAGTGTGTGTGTGTGTGTGTGGAACGTGTGTGTGTGTGTGTGTGTGTGGAGTGTGTGTGTGTGTGTGGGGAACGTGTGTGTGTGTGTGTGGAACGTGTGTGTGTGTGTGTGTGGAACGTGTGTGTGTGTGTGTGTGGAACGTGTGTGTGTGTGGAACGTGTGTGTGGAACGTGTGTGTGTGTGGAACGTGTGTGTGTGGGGAACGTGTGGAACGTGTGTGTGGAACGTGTGTGTGGAACGTGTGTGTGGAACGTGTGTGTGGAACGTGTGTGTGGAACGTGTGTGTGGAACGTGTGTGTGGAACGTGTGTGTGGAGCGTGTGTGGGGCGTGTGTGGGCCGTGTGTGAGTGAGACGTGTGTGTGTGTGTAACGTGTGTGTGTGTGTGTGGAAGTGTGTGTGTGGAAGTGGAAGTGTGTGTGTGTGTGTGTAACGTGTGTGTGTGTGTGTGTAACGTGTGTGTGTGTGTAACGTGTGTGTGTGTGTGTGTGTGTAACGTGTGTGTGTGTGTGTGTAACGTGTGTGTGTGTGTGTGTAACGTGTGTGTGTGTGTGTAACGTGTGTGTGTGTGTGTAACGTGTGTGTGTGTGTGTGTAACGTGTGTGTGTGTGTGTGTAACGTGTGTGTGTGTGTGTGTGTAACGTGTGTGTGTGTGTGTGTGTGTGTGTGTGTGTGTGTGTAACGTGTGTGTGTTTGTGTGTGTAACGTTTGTGTGTGTGTGTGTGTGTGTGTAACGTGTGTGTGTGTAACGTGTGTGTGTGTGTGTGTGTAACGTGTGTGTGTGTGTGTGTGTGTAACGTGTGTGTGTGTGTGTGTGTGTGTAACGTTTGTGTGTGTGTGTGTGTAATGTGTGTGTGTGTGTGTGTGTAACGTGTGTGTGTGTGTGTGTGTAGTGTGTGTGTGTGTGTGTGTAACGTGTGTGTGTGTGTGTGTAACGTGTGTGTGTGTGTGTGTAACGTTTGTGTGTGTGTGTGTGTAATGTGTGTGTGTGTGTGTGTGTAACGTGTGTGTGTGTGTGTGTGTGTGTGTGTGTGTGTGTGTGTAACGTGTGTGTGTTTGTGTGTGTAACGTTTGTGTGTGTGTGTGTGTGTGTGTAACGTGTGTGTGTGTAACGTGTGTGTGTGTAACGTGTGTGTGTGTGTGTGTGTAACGTGTGTGTGTGTGTGTGTGTAACGTGTGTGTGTGTGTAACGTGTGTGTGTAACGTGTGTGTGTGTGTAACGTGTGTGTGTGTGTGTGTAACGTGTGTGTGTGTGTGTGTAACGTGTGTGTGTGTGTGTGTGTGTAACGTGTGTGTCTGTGTAACGTTTGTGTCTGTGTAACGTGTGTGTGTGTGTAACGTGTGTGTGTGTGTAACGTGTGTGTGTGTGTGTGTGTGTGTGTGTGTAACGTGTGTGTGTGTGTGTGTGTGTGTGTAACGTGTGTGTGTGTGTAACGTGTGTGTGTGTGTGTGTGTGTGTGTGTGTGTAACGTGTGTGTGTGTGTAACGTGTGTGTGTGTGTGTGTAACGTGTGTGTGTGTGTGTGTAACGTGTGTGTGTGTGTGTGTGTAACGTGTGTGTGTGTGTGTGTGTAACGTGTGTGTGTGTGTGTGTGTGTAACGTGTGTGTGTGTGTGTGTGTGTAACGTGTGTGTGTGTGTAACATGTGTGTGTGTGTGTGTAACGTGTGTGTGTGTGTAATGTGTGTGTGTGTGTGTGTAACGTGTGTGTGTGTGTGTGTGTAACGTGTGTGTGTAACGTGTGTGTGTGTGTGTGTGTGTAACGTGTGTGTGTGTAACGTGTGTGTGTGTGTGTGTAACGTGTGTGTGTGTGTGTAACGTGTGTGTGTGTGTAACGTGTGTGTGTGTGTAACGTGTGTGTGTGTAACGTGTGTGTGTGTAACGTGTGTGTGTGTGTGTGTGTGTGTAACGTGTGTGTGTGTGTGTGTGTGTGTAACGTGTGTGTGTGTGTGTAACGTGTGTGTGTGTGTGTGTGTAACGTGTGTGTGTGTGTGTGTGTAACGTGTGTGTGTGTGTGTGTGTAACGTGTGTGTGTGTAACGTGTGTGTGTGTGTGTGTGTGTGTGTGTGTGTGTGTGTGTGTAACGTGTGTGTGTGTGTGTAACGTGTGTGTGTGTGTAACGTGTGTGTGTGTGTGTGTGTGTGTGTGTAACGTGTGTGTGTGTGTGTAACGTGTGTGTGTGTGTAACGTGTGTGTGTGTGTGTAACGTGTGTGTGTGTGTGTAACGTGTGTGTGTGTGTGTAACGTGTGTGTGTGTAATGTGTGTGTGTGTAACGTGTGTGTGTAACGTGTGTGTGTAACGTGTGTGTGTAACGTGTGTGTGTGTGTGTAACGTGTGTGTGTGTGTGTGTGTGTGTGTGTGTGTGTGTGTGTAACGTGTGTGTGTAATGTGTGTGTGTGTAACGTGTGTGTGTAACGTGTGTGTGTAACGTGTGTGTGTGTGTGTGTGTAACGTGTGTGTGTGTGTGTGTGTGTAACGTGTGTGTGTGTGTGTGTGTGTGTGTGTGTGTGTAACGTGTGTGTGTGTGTGTAACGTGTGTGTGTGTGTGTGTGTGTGTAACGTGTGTGTGTGTGTAACGTGTGTGTGTGTGTAACGTGTGTGTGTAACGTGTGTGTGTGTGTGTGTGTAACGTGTGTGTGTGTGTGTGTGTGTGTGTGTGTAACGTGTGTGTGTGTAACGTGTGTGTGTGTGTAACGTGTGTGTGTGTGTGTGTGTGACGTGTGTGTGTGTGTGTGTGTAACGTGTGTGTGTAACGTGTGTGTGTGTGTGTAACGTGTGTGTGTGTGTGTAACGTGTGTGTGTGTGTGTGTGTGTGTAACGTGTGTGTGTGTGTGTAACGTGTGTGTGTGTGTGTAACGTGTGTGTGTGTGTGTGTGTGTGTGTGTAACGTGTGTGTGTGTGTGTGTAACGTGTGTGTGTGTGTAACGTGTGTGTGTGTGTGTGTGTGTAACGTGTGTGTGTAACGTGTGTGTGTAACGTGTGTGTGTAACGTGTGTGTGTAACGTGTGTGTGTAACGTGTGTGTGTGTAACGTGTGTGTGTGTGTGTGTAACGTGTGTGTGTAACGTGTCTGTAATGTGTGTGTGTGTAACGTGTGTGTGTAACGTGTGTGTGTGTGTGTGTGTAACGTGTGTGTGTGTGTGTGTAACGTGTGTGTGTGTGTGTGTAACGTGTGTGTGTGTGTGTGTGTGTAACGTGTGTGTGTGTGTGTGTGTGTAACGTGTGTGTGTGTGTGTGTGTGTGTAACGTGTGTGTGTGTGTGTGTGTGTGTAACGTGTGTGTGTGTGTGTGTGTGTAACGTGTGTGTGTGTGTGTAACGTGTGTGTGTGTGTGTGTGTAACGTGTGTGTGTGTGTGTGTGTGTAACGTGTGTGTGTAACGTGTGTGTGTGTGTGTAATGTGTGTGTGTAACGTGTGTGTGTGTGTGTGTGTGTGTAACGTGTGTGTGTGTGTGTGTGTGTAACGTGTGTGTGTAACGTGTGTGTGTGTGTGTAATGTGTGTGTGTAACGTGTGTGTGTGTGTGTGTAACGTGTGTGTGTGTAACGTGTGTGTGTGTGTATCGTGTGTGTGTGTAACGTGTGTGTGTGTGTGTGTAACGTGTGTGTGTAACGTGTGTGTGTGTGTGTGTGTGTGTGTGTGTGTGTAACGTGTGTGTGTGTGTAACGTGTGTGTGTGTGTGTAACGTGTGTGTGTGTGTAACGTGTGTGTGTGTGTAACGTGTGTGTGTGTGTGTGTGTAACGTGTGTGTGTGTGTGTGCGTGTGTGTGTGTGTGTGTGTGTGTGTGTGTGTAACGTGTGTGTGTGTGTGTGTGTGTAACGTGTGTGTGTGTGTGTAACGTGTGTAACGTGTGTGTGTCTGTGTAACGTGTGTGTGTCTGTGTGTGTGTGTGTGTGTCTGTGTGTGTGTCTGTGTGTGTGTGTGTGTGTGTGTGTGTGTGTGTAACGTGTGTGTGTGTGTGTGTGTGTGTAACGTGTGTGTGTGTGTGTGTGTGTAACGTGTGTGTGTGTGTGTGTGTGTGTAACGTGTGTGTGTGTGTGTGTGTGTGTAACGTGTGTGTGTGTGTAACGTGTGTGTGTGTGTTTGTGTGTGTAACGTGTGTGTGTGTAACGTGTGTGTGTGTGTGTGTGTGTGTAACGTGTGTGTGTGTGTGTGTGTAACGTGTGTGTGTGTGTGTGTGTGTGTGTGTG
>NW_027141078.1:576906-586906 GCF_036365525.1 Heterodontus francisci
TGTGTGTGTGTGTGTGTGGAACGTGTGTGTGTGTGTGTGTGTGTGGAGTGTGTGTGTGTGTGTGGGGAACGTGTGTGTGTGTGTGTGGAACGTGTGTGTGTGTGTGTGTGGAACGTGTGTGTGTGTGTGTGTGGAACGTGTGTGTGTGTGGAACGTGTGTGTGGAACGTGTGTGTGTGTGGAACGTGTGTGTGTGGGGAACGTGTGGAACGTGTGTGTGGAACGTGTGTGTGGAACGTGTGTGTGGAACGTGTGTGTGGAACGTGTGTGTGGAACGTGTGTGTGGAACGTGTGTGTGGAACGTGTGTGTGGAGCGTGTGTGGGGCGTGTGTGGGCCGTGTGTGAGTGAGACGTGTGTGTGTGTGTAACGTGTGTGTGTGTGTGTGGAAGTGTGTGTGTGGAAGTGGAAGTGTGTGTGTGTGTGTGTAACGTGTGTGTGTGTGTGTGTAACGTGTGTGTGTGTGTAACGTGTGTGTGTGTGTGTGTGTGTAACGTGTGTGTGTGTGTGTGTAACGTGTGTGTGTGTGTGTGTAACGTGTGTGTGTGTGTGTAACGTGTGTGTGTGTGTGTAACGTGTGTGTGTGTGTGTGTAACGTGTGTGTGTGTGTGTGTAACGTGTGTGTGTGTGTGTGTAACGTGTGTGTGTGTGTGTGTGTGTGTGTGTGTGTGTGTGTAACGTGTGTGTGTTTGTGTGTGTAACGTTTGTGTGTGTGTGTGTGTGTGTGTAACGTGTGTGTGTGTAACGTGTGTGTGTGTGTGTGTGTAACGTGTGTGTGTGTGTGTGTGTGTAACGTGTGTGTGTGTGTGTGTGTGTGTAACGTTTGTGTGTGTGTGTGTGTAATGTGTGTGTGTGTGTGTGTGTAACGTGTGTGTGTGTGTGTGTGTAGTGTGTGTGTGTGTGTGTGTAACGTGTGTGTGTGTGTGTGTAACGTGTGTGTGTGTGTGTGTAACGTTTGTGTGTGTGTGTGTGTAATGTGTGTGTGTGTGTGTGTGTAACGTGTGTGTGTGTGTGTGTGTGTGTGTGTGTGTGTGTGTAACGTGTGTGTGTTTGTGTGTGTAACGTTTGTGTGTGTGTGTGTGTGTGTGTAACGTGTGTGTGTGTAACGTGTGTGTGTGTAACGTGTGTGTGTGTGTGTGTGTAACGTGTGTGTGTGTGTGTGTGTAACGTGTGTGTGTGTGTAACGTGTGTGTGTAACGTGTGTGTGTGTGTAACGTGTGTGTGTGTGTGTGTAACGTGTGTGTGTGTGTGTGTAACGTGTGTGTGTGTGTGTGTGTGTAACGTGTGTGTCTGTGTAACGTTTGTGTCTGTGTAACGTGTGTGTGTGTGTAACGTGTGTGTGTGTGTAACGTGTGTGTGTGTGTGTGTGTGTGTGTGTGTAACGTGTGTGTGTGTGTGTGTGTGTGTGTAACGTGTGTGTGTGTAACGTGTGTGTGTGTGTGTGTGTGTGTGTGTGTGTAACGTGTGTGTGTGTGTAACGTGTGTGTGTGTGTGTGTAACGTGTGTGTGTGTGTGTGTAACGTGTGTGTGTGTGTGTGTGTAACGTGTGTGTGTGTGTGTGTGTAACGTGTGTGTGTGTGTGTGTGTGTAACGTGTGTGTGTGTGTGTGTGTGTAACGTGTGTGTGTGTGTAACATGTGTGTGTGTGTGTGTGTAACGTGTGTGTGTGTGTAATGTGTGTGTGTGTGTGTGTAACGTGTGTGTGTGTGTGTGTGTGTAACGTGTGTGTGTAACGTGTGTGTGTGTGTGTGTGTGTAACGTGTGTGTGTGTAACGTGTGTGTGTGTGTGTGTAACGTGTGTGTGTGTGTGTAACGTGTGTGTGTGTGTAACGTGTGTGTGTGTGTAACGTGTGTGTGTGTAACGTGTGTGTGTGTAACGTGTGTGTGTGTGTGTGTGTGTGTAACGTGTGTGTGTGTGTGTGTGTGTGTAACGTGTGTGTGTGTGTGTAACGTGTGTGTGTGTGTGTGTAACGTGTGTGTGTGTGTGTGTGTAACGTGTGTGTGTGTAACGTGTGTGTGTGTGTGTGTGTGTGTGTGTGTGTGTGTGTGTAACGTGTGTGTGTGTGTGTAACGTGTGTGTGTGTGTAACGTGTGTGTGTGTGTGTGTGTGTGTGTGTAACGTGTGTGTGTGTGTGTAACGTGTGTGTGTGTGTAACGTGTGTGTGTGTGTGTAACGTGTGTGTGTGTGTGTAACGTGTGTGTGTGTGTGTAACGTGTGTGTGTGTAATGTGTGTGTGTGTAACGTGTGTGTGTAACGTGTGTGTGTAACGTGTGTGTGTAACGTGTGTGTGTGTGTGTAACGTGTGTGTGTGTGTGTGTGTGTGTGTGTGTGTGTGTGTGTAACGTGTGTGTGTAATGTGTGTGTGTGTAACGTGTGTGTGTAACGTGTGTGTGTAACGTGTGTGTGTGTGTGTGTGTAACGTGTGTGTGTGTGTGTGTGTGTAACGTGTGTGTGTGTGTGTGTGTGTGTGTGTGTGTGTAACGTGTGTGTGTGTGTGTAACGTGTGTGTGTGTGTGTGTGTGTGTAACGTGTGTGTGTGTGTAACGTGTGTGTGTGTGTAACGTGTGTGTGTAACGTGTGTGTGTGTGTGTGTGTAACGTGTGTGTGTGTGTGTGTGTGTGTGTGTGTAACGTGTGTGTGTGTGTAACGTGTGTGTGTGTGTGTGTGTGACGTGTGTGTGTGTGTGTGTGTAACGTGTGTGTGTAACGTGTGTGTGTGTGTGTAACGTGTGTGTGTGTGTGTAACGTGTGTGTGTGTGTGTGTGTGTGTAACGTGTGTGTGTGTGTGTAACGTGTGTGTGTGTGTGTAACGTGTGTGTGTGTGTGTAACGTGTGTGTGTGTGTGTGTAACGTGTGTGTGTGTGTAACGTGTGTGTGTGTGTGTGTGTGTGTGTAACGTGTGTGTGTAACGTGTGTGTGTAACGTGTGTGTGTAACGTGTGTGTGTAACGTGTGTGTGTAACGTGTGTGTGTGTAACGTGTGTGTGTGTGTGTGTAACGTGTGTGTGTAACGTGTCTGTAATGTGTGTGTGTGTAACGTGTGTGTGTAACGTGTGTGTGTGTGTGTGTGTAACGTGTGTGTGTGTGTGTGTAACGTGTGTGTGTGTGTGTGTGTGTAACGTGTGTGTGTGTGTGTGTGTGTAACGTGTGTGTGTGTGTGTGTGTGTGTAACGTGTGTGTGTGTGTGTGTGTGTGTAACGTGTGTGTGTGTGTGTGTGTGTAACGTGTGTGTGTGTGTGTAACGTGTGTGTGTGTGTGTGTGTAACGTGTGTGTGTGTGTGTGTGTGTAACGTGTGTGTGTGTGTGTGTAATGTGTGTGTGTAACGTGTGTGTGTGTGTGTGTAACGTGTGTGTGTGTAACGTGTGTGTGTGTGTATCGTGTGTGTGTGTAACGTGTGTGTGTGTGTGTGTAACGTGTGTGTGTAACGTGTGTGTGTGTGTGTGTGTGTGTGTGTGTGTGTAACGTGTGTGTGTGTGTAACGTGTGTGTGTGTGTGTAACGTGTGTGTGTGTGTAACGTGTGTGTGTGTGTAACGTGTGTGTGTGTGTGTGTGTAACGTGTGTGTGTGTGTGTGCGTGTGTGTGTGTGTGTGTGTGTAACGTGTGTGTGTGTGTGTGTAACGTGTGTGTGTGTGTGTAACGTGTGTAACGTGTGTGTGTCTGTGTAACGTGTGTGTGTCTGTGTGTGTGTGTGTGTGTCTGTGTGTGTGTCTGTGTGTGTGTGTGTGTGTGTGTGTGTGTGTGTGTAACGTGTGTGTGTGTGTGTGTGTGTGTAACGTGTGTGTGTGTGTGTGTGTGTAACGTGTGTGTGTGTGTGTGTGTGTGTAACGTGTGTGTGTGTGTGTGTGTGTGTAACGTGTGTGTGTGTGTAACGTGTGTGTGTGTGTTTGTGTGTGTAACGTGTGTGTGTGTAACGTGTGTGTGTGTGTGTGTGTGTGTAACGTGTGTGTGTGTGTGTGTGTAACGTGTGTGTGTGTGTGTGTGTGTGTGTGTGTAACGTGTGTGTGTGTGTGTAACGTGTGTGTGTGTGTGTAACGTGTGTGTGTGTGTAACGTGTGTGTGTGTGTGTGTGTAACGTGTGCGTGTGTGTGTGTGTGTGTGTAACGTGTGTGTGTGTGTGTGTGTGTGTGTGTGTGTAACGTCTGTGTGTGTGTGTGTGTGTGTAACGTGTGTGTGTGTGTGTGTGTGTGTGTGTGTGTGTGTGTAACGTGTGTGTGTGTGTGTGTGTGTAACGTGTGTGTGTGTGTGTGTGTGTAACGTGTGTGTGTGTGTGTGTGTGTAACGTGTGTGTGTGTGTGTGTGTGTGTGTGTAACGTGTGTGTGTGTGTGTGTGTGTAACGTGTGTGTGTGTGTGTGTGTGTGTGTGTGTAACGTGTGTGTGTGTGTGTGTGTGTGTAACGTGTGTGTGTGTGTGTGTGTGTGTGTAACGTGTGTGTGTGTGTGTGTGTAACGTGTGTGTGTGTGTGTGTGTAACGTGTGTGTGTGTGTGTGTAGTGTGTGTGTGTGTGTGTGTAGTGTGTGTGTGTGTGTGTGTGTGTAGTGTGTGTGTGTGTGTGTGTGTGTGTAACGTGTGTGTGTGTGTGTGTGTGTGTGTGTAACGTGAGTGTGTGTGTGTGTGTGTGTGTGTAACGTGTGTGTGTGTGTGTGTAACGTGTGTGTGTGTAACGTGTGTGTGTGTGTGTGTGTAACGTGTGTGTGTGTGTGTGTGTGTGTGTGTAACGTGTGTGTGTGTGTGTGTGTGTGTGTGTGTGTAACGTGTGTGTGTGTGTGTGTGTGTGTGTGTAACGTGTGTGTGTGTGTGTGTGTGTAACGTGTGTGTGTGTGTGTGTAATGTGTGTGTGTGTGTGTGTGTGTGTAACGTGTGTGTGTGTGTGTGTGTAACGTGTGTGTGTGTGTGTGTGTGTGTGTAACGTGTGTGTGTGTGTGTGTGTGTGTAACGTGTGTGTGTGTGTGTGTAACGTGTGTGTGTGTGTGTGTAACGTGTGTGTGTGTAACGTGTGTGTGTGTGTGTGTAACGTGTGTGTGTGTGTGTGTAACGTGTGTGTGTGTAACGTGTGTGTGTGTGTGTAACGTGTGTGTGTGTGTAACGTGTGTGTGTGTGTGTGTGTGTGTAACGTGTGTGTGTGTAACGTGTGTGTGTGTGTGTGTAACGTGTGTGTGTGTGTGTGTAACGTGTGTGTGTAACGTGTGTGTGTGTGTGTAACGTGTGTGTGACGTGTGTGTGTGTGTGTGTGTGTGTGTAACGTGTGTGTGTGTGTGTGTAACGTGTGTGTGTGTGTGTGTGTGTAACGTGTGTGTGTGTGTGTGTGTGTGTGTGTGTAACGTGTGTGTGTGTGTGTGTGTGTGTGTGTGTGTAACGTGTGTGTGTGTGTAACGTGTGTGTGTGTGTGTGTGTGTGTAACGTGTGTGTGTGTGTGTGTGTGTGTGTGTGTAACGTGTGTGTGTGTGTGTGTGTGTGTGTGTGTAACGTGTGTGTGTGTGTGTGTAACGTGTGTGTGTGTAACGTGTGTGTGTGTGTAACGTGTGTGTGTGTGTGTGTGTGTGTAACGTGTGTGTGTGTGTGTGTGTGTGTAACGTGTGTGTGTGTGTGTGTAACGTGTGTGTGTGTGTGTGTGTGAAACGTGTGTGTGTGTGTGTGTGTGAAACGTGTGTGTGTGTGTGTGTGTGTGTAACGTGTGTGTGTGTAACGTGTGTGTGTGTAACGTGTGTGTGTGTGTGTGTAACGTGTGTGTGTGTGTGTGTAACGTGTGTGTGTGTGTGTGTGTAACGTGTGTGTGTGTGTGTGTGTGAAACGTGTGTGTGTGTAACGTGTGTGTGTGTAACGTGTGTGTGTGTGTAACGTGTGTGTGTGTAACGTGTGTGTGTGTGTAACGTGTGTGTGTGTGTAACGTGTGTGTGTGTGTAACGTGTGTGTGTGTGTGTAACGTGTGTGTGTAACGTGTGTGTGTGTGTAACGTGTGTGTGTGTGTAACGTGTGTGTGTGTGTGTAACGTGTGTGTGTGTGTGTGTGTGTAACGTGTGTGTGTGTGTGTGTGTAACGTGTGTGTGTGTGTGTGTGTGTAACGTGTGTGTGTGTGTGTGTGTGTAACGTGTGTGTGTAACGTGTGTGTGTAACGTGTGTGTGTGTGTGTGTGTGTGTAACGTGTGTGTGTAACGTGTGTGTGTGTGTGTGTGTGTAACGTGTGTGTGTGTGTGTGTGTGTAACGTGTGTGTGTGTGTGTGTGTGTAACGTGTGTGTGTGTGTGTGTGTGTAACGTGTGTGTGTGTGTGTGTGTGTAACGTGTGTGTGTAACGTGTGTATGTGTAACGTGTGTGTGTAACGTGTGTATGTGTGTGTAACGTGTGTATGTGTGTGTGTGTGTAACGTGTTTGTGTGTGTAACGTACGTGTGTGTGTAACGTGTGTGTGTGTGTAACGTACGTGTGTGTGTGTGTGTAACGTACGTGTGTGTGTAACGTACGTGTGTACGTGTGTGTGTCTGTGTGTGTGTAACGTGTGTGTGTGTGTAGTGTGTGTGTGTAACGTGTGTGTGTGTGTAGTGTGTGTGTGTAACGTGTGTGTGTGTGGAATGTCTTTGTGTGTGTGGAATGTCTTTGTGTGTGTGGAACGTGTGTGTGTGTGTGGAACGTGTGTGTGTGTGTGGAACGTGTGTGTGTGTGTGGAACGTGTGTGTTTGTGTGGAACGTGTGTGTGTGTGTGTGTGTGTGTGTGTGTGTGTGTGTAACGTGTGTGTGTGTGTGTGTGTGTAACGTGTGTGTGTGTGTGTGTGTGTGTAACGTGTGTGTGTGTGTGTGTGTGTAACGTGTGTGTGTGTGTGTGTGTGTGTAACGTGTGTGTGTGTGTGTGTGTGTAACGTGTGTGTGTGTGTGTGTGTGTGTGTGTGTAACGTGTGTGTGTGTGTGTGTGTGTGTGTGTGTAACGTGTGTGTGTGTGTGTGTGTGTGTAACGTGTGTGTGTGTGTGTGTGTGTGTGTAACGTGTGTGTGTGTGTGTGTGTAACGTGTGTGTGTGTGTGTGTGTAACGTGTGTGTGTGTGTGTGTGTAGTGTGTGTGTGTGTGTGTGTAGTGTGTGTGTGTGTGTGTGTGTGTAGTGTGTGTGTGTGTGTGTGTGTGTGTAACGTGTGTGTGTGTGTGTGTGTGTGTGTGTAACGTGAGTGTGTGTGTGTGTGTGTGTGTGTGTGTAACGTGTGTGTGTGTGTGTGTAACGTGTGTGTGTGTAACGTGTGTGTGTGTGTGTGTGTAACGTGTGTGTGTGTGTGTGTGTGTGTGTGTAACGTGTGTGTGTGTGTGTGTGTGTGTGTGTGTGTAACGTGTGTGTGTGTGTGTGTGTGTGTGTGTAACGTGTGTGTGTGTGTGTGTGTGTAACGTGTGTGTGTGTGTGTGTAATGTGTGTGTGTGTGTGTGTGTGTGTGTAACGTGTGTGTGTGTGTGTGTGTGTGTAACGTGTGTGTGTGTGTGTGTGTGTGTGTAACGTGTGTGTGTGTGTGTGTGTGTGTAACGTGTGTGTGTGTGTGTGTAACGTGTGTGTGTGTGTGTGTAACGTGTGTGTGTGTAACGTGTGTGTGTGTGTGTGTAACGTGTGTGTGTGTGTGTGTAACGTGTGTGTGTGTAACGTGTGTGTGTGTGTAACGTGTGTGTGTGTGTGTAACGTGTGTGTGTGTGTAACGTGTGTGTGTGTGTGTGTGTGTGTAACGTGTGTGTGTGTAACGTGTGTGTGTGTGTGTGTAACGTGTGTGTGTGTGTGTGTAACGTGTGTGTGTAACGTGTGTGTGTGTGTGTAACGTGTGTGTGACGTGTGTGTGTGTGTGTGTGTGTGTAACGTGTGTGTGTGTGTGTGTAACGTGTGTGTGTGTGTGTGTGTGTAACGTGTGTGTGTGTGTGTGTGTGTGTGTGTGTGTGTAACGTGTGTGTGTGTGTGTGTGTGTGTGTGTGTGTAACGTGTGTGTGTGTGTAACGTGTGTGTGTGTGTGTGTGTGTGTAACGTGTGTGTGTGTGTGTGTGTGTGTGTGTGTAACGTGTGTGTGTGTGTGTGTGTGTGTGTGTGTAACGTGTGTGTGTGTGTGTGTAACGTGTGTGTGTGTAACGTGTGTGTGTGTGTAACGTGTGTGTGTGTGTGTGTGTGTGTAACGTGTGTGTGTGTGTGTGTGTGTGTAACGTGTGTGTGTGTGTGTGTAACGTGTGTGTGTGTGTGTGTGTGAAACGTGTGTGTGTGTGTGTGTGTGAAACGTGTGTGTGTGTGTGTGTGTGTGTAACGTGTGTGTGTGTAACGTGTGTGTGTGTGTGTGTAACGTGTGTGTGTGTGTGTGTAACGTGTGTGTGTGTGTGTGTGTAACGTGTGTGTGTGTGTGTGTGTGAAACGTGTGTGTGTGTAACGTGTGTGTGTGTAACGTGTGTGTGTGTGTAACGTGTGTGTGTGTGTGTAACGTGTGTGTGTGTGTAACGTGTGTGTGTGTGTGTAACGTGTGTGTGTAACGTGTGTGTGTGTGTAACGTGTGTGTGTGTGTAACGTGTGTGTGTGTGTGTGTGTGTGTAACGTGTGTGTGTGTGTGTGTGTGTAACGTGTGTGTGTGTGTGTGTGTAACGTGTGTGTGTGTGTGTGTGTGTAACGTGTGTGTGTGTGTGTGTGTGTAACGTGTGTGTGTAACGTGTGTGTGTAACGTGTGTGTGTGTGTGTGTGTGTAACGTGTGTGTGTAACGTGTGTGTGTGTGTGTGTGTGTAACGTGTGTGTGTGTGTGTGTGTGTAACGTGTGTGTGTGTGTGTGTGTGTAACGTGTGTGTGTGTGTGTGTGTGTAACGTGTGTGTGTGTGTGTGTAACGTGTGTGTGTAACGTGTGTATGTGTGTGTAACGTGTGTATGTGTGTGTGTGTGTAACGTGTTTGTGTGTGTAACGTACGTGTGTGTGTAACGTGTGTGTGTGTGTAACGTACGTGTGTGTGTGTGTGTAACGTACGTGTGTGTGTAACGTACGTGTGTACGTGTGTGTGTCTGTGTGTGTGTAACGTGTGTGTGTGTGTAGTGTGTGTGTGTAACGTGTGTGTGTGTGTAGTGTGTGTGTGTAACGTGTGTGTGTGTGGAATGTCTTTGTGTGTGTGGAATGTCTTTGTGTGTGTGGAACGTGTGTGTGTGTGTGGAACGTGTGTGTGTGTGTGGAACGTGTGTGTGTGTGTGGAACGTGTGTGTTTGTGTGGAACGTGTGTTTGTGTGTAACGTGTGTGTGTGTGTGTAACGTGTGTGTGTGTGTGTAACGTGTGCGTGTGTGTGTAACGTGTGTGTGTGTGTGTGTGTGTGTGTAACGTGTGTGTGTGTGTGTGTGTGTGTGTGTGTGTGTGCAACGTGTGTGTGTGTGTGGAACGTGTGTGTGTGTGTGTGGAACGTGTGTGTGTGTGTGTGGAACGTGTGTGTGTGTGTGTGTGTGTGTGGAACGTGTGTGTGTGTGTGTGGAACGTGTGTGTGTGTGTGTGGAACGTGTGTGTGTGTGTGGAACGTGTGTGTGTGTGTGTGTGGAACGTGTGTGTGTGTGTGTGTGTGTGTGTGGAACGTGTGTGTGTGTGTGGAACGTGTGTGTGTGTGTGGAACGTGTGTGTGTGTGTGGAACGTGTGTGTGTGTGTGTGTGTGGAACGTGTGTGTGTTTGTGTGTGTGGAACGTGTGTGTGTGTGGAACGTGTGTGTGTGTGTGTGTGTGGAACGTGTGTGTGTGTGTGTGTGTGTGTGGAACGTGTGTGTGGAACGTGTGTGTGTGTGTGTGTGTGTGGAACGTGTGTGTGTGTGTGTGGAACGTGTGTGTGTGTGTGTGTGGAACGTGTGTGTGGAACGTGTGTGTGTGTGCGCGTGTGGAACGTGTGTGTGGAACGTGTGTGTGTGTGTGTGTGGAACGTGTGTGTGTGTGTGTGTGGAACGTGTGTGTGGAACGTGTGTGTGTGTGTGTGTGGAACGTGTGTGTGTGTGTGTGTGTGTGTGTGGAACGTGTGTGTGTGTGTGTGTGGAACGTGTGTGTGGAACGTGTG
>NW_027141078.1:591906-619406 GCF_036365525.1 Heterodontus francisci
TTGTGTGTGTGTGTGTGTGTGTGTAACGTGTGTGTGTGTAACGTGTGTGTGTGTAACGTGTGTGTGTGTGTGTGTGTAACGTGTGTGTGTGTGTGTGTGTAACGTGTGTGTGTGTGTAACGTGTGTGTGTAACGTGTGTGTGTGTGTAACGTGTGTGTGTGTGTGTGTAACGTGTGTGTGTGTGTGTGTGTGTGTAACGTGTGTGTCTGTGTAACGTTTGTGTCTGTGTAACGTGTGTGTGTGTGTAACGTGTGTGTGTGTGTAACGTGTGTGTGTGTGTGTGTGTGTGTGTGTGTGTAACGTGTGTGTGTGTGTGTGTGTGTGTGTAACGTGTGTGTGTGTGTAACGTGTGTGTGTGTGTGTGTGTGTGTGTGTGTGTGTGTAACGTGTGTGTGTGTGTAACGTGTGTGTGTGTGTGTGTAACGTGTGTGTGTGTGTGTGTAACGTGTGTGTGTGTGTGTGTGTAACGTGTGTGTGTGTGTGTGTGTAACGTGTGTGTGTGTGTGTGTGTGTAACGTGTGTGTGTGTGTGTGTGTGTAACGTGTGTGTGTGTGTGTGTGTGTAACGTGTGTGTGTGTGTAACATGTGTGTGTGTGTGTGTGTAACGTGTGTGTGTGTGTAATGTGTGTGTGTGTGTGTGTAACGTGTGTGTGTGTGTGTGTGTGTAACGTGTGTGTGTAACGTGTGTGTGTGTGTGTGTGTGTAACGTGTGTGTGTGTAACGTGTGTGTGTGTGTGTGTAACGTGTGTGTGTGTGTGTAACGTGTGTGTGTGTGTAACGTGTGTGTGTGTGTAACGTGTGTGTGTGTGTGTGTGTGTGTGTAACGTGTGTGTGTGTGTAACGTGTGTGTCTGTGTAACGTGTGTTTCTGTGTAACGTGTGTGTCTGTGTAACGTGTGTATGTGTGTAACGTGTGTGTCTGTGTAACGTGTGTGTGTGTGTGTGTCTGTGTAACGTGTGTGTGTGTGTGTGTGTCTGTAACGTGTGTGTGTGTGTGTGTGTAACGTGTGTGTGTGTGTGTAACGTGTAACGTGTGTGTGTGTGTGTGTGTAACGTGTGTGTGTGTGTGTGTGGAACGTGTGTGTGGAACGTGTGTGTGTGTGGAACGTGTGTGTGTGTGGAACGTGTGTGTGTGTGTGTGTGTGTGTAACGTGTGTGTGTGTGTGTGTGTGTGTGGAACGTGTGTGTGTGTGTGTGTGGAACGTGTGTGTGTGTGTGTGTGTGTGTGTGGAACGTGTGTGTGTGCGTGTGTGTGGAACGTGTGTGTGTGTGTGTGGAACGTGTGTGTGTGTGTGTGTGTGTGTGGAACGTGTGTGTGTGTGTGTGTGTGTGTGTGTGGAACGTGTGTGTGTGTGTGTGTGTGTGTGGAACGTGTGTGTGTGTGTGTGGAACGTGTGTGTGGAACGTGTGTGTGTGTGTGTGGAACGTGTGTGGGTGTGTTTGTGTGTGTGTGTGTGGAACGTGTGTGTGTGGGTGTGTTTGTGTGTGTGTGTGTGGAACGTGTGTGTGTGGAACGTGTGTGTGTGTGTGTGTGTGTGTGTGTGGAACGTGTGTGTGTGTGTGTGTGGAACGTGTGTGTGTGTGTGTGTGTGTGTGGAACGTGTGTGTGTGTGTGTGGAACGTGTGTGTGTGTGTGGAACGTGTGTGTGTGTGTGGAACGTGTGTGTGTGTGTGTGTGTGTGTGGAACGTGTGTGTGTGTGTGTGTGTGGAACGTGTGTGTGTGTGGAACGTGTGTGTGTGTGTGTGTGGAACGTGTGTGTGTGTGTGTGTGTGGAACGTGTGTGTGTGTGTGTGTGTGTGTGTGGAACGTGTGTGTGTGTGTGTGTGTGGGGAACGTGTGTGTGTGTGTGTGTGGGGAACGTGTGTGTGTGTGTGTGGGGAACGTGTGTGTGTGTGTGTGTGGAACGTGTGTGTGTGTAACGTGTGTGTGTGTGTGTGTGTGGAACGTGTGTGTGTGTGTGTGTGGAACGTGTGTGTGTGTGTGTGTGGAACGTGTGTGTGTGTGTGTGTGTGTGGAACGTGTGTGTGTGTGTGTGGAACGTGTGTGTGTGTGTGTGTGTGTGTGTGTGTGTGGAACGTGTGTGTGTGTGTGTGTGTGTGGAACGTGTGTGTGTGTGTGGAACGTGTGTGTGTGTGTGGAACGTGTGTGTGTGTGTGTGTGGAACGTGTGTGTGTGTGTGTGTGGAACGTGTGTGTGTGGAACGTGTGTGTGTGTGTGTGGAACGTGTGTGTGTGTGGAACGTGTGTGTGTGTGTGTGTGTGTGTGGAACGTGTGTGTGTGTGTGTGGAACGTGTGTGTGTGTGTGTGGAACGTGTGTGTGTGTGTGTGGAACGTGTGTGTGTGTGTGGAACGTGTGTGTGTGTGTGGAACGTGTGTGTGTGTGTGTGTGTGTGTGGAACGTGTGTGTGTGTGTGTGTGTGGAACGTGTGTGTGTGTGGAACGTGTGTGTGTGTGTGTGTGGAACGTGTGTGTGTGTGTGTGTGTGGAACGTGTGTGTGTGTGTGTGTGTGTGTGTGTGGAACGTGTGTGTGTGTGTGTGTGTGGAACGTGTGTGTGTGTGTGTGTGGGGAACGTGTGTGTGTGTGTGTGTGGAACGTGTGTGTGTGTAACGTGTGTGTGTGTGTGTGTGTGTGGAACGTGTGTGTGTGTGTGTGTGGAACGTGTGTGTGTGTGTGTGTGGAACGTGTGTGTGTGTGTGTGTGTGTGGAACGTGTGTGTGTGTGTGTGGAACGTGTGTGTGTGTGGAACGTGTGTGTGTGTGTGTGTGTGTGTGGAACGTGTGTGTGTGTGTGTGGAACGTGTGTGTGTGTGTGTGGAACGTGTGTGTGTGTGTGTGTGTGTGTGTGGAACGTGTGTGTGTGTGTGGAACGTGTGTGTGTGTGTGGAACGTGTGTGTGTGTGTGTGTGTGTGTGGAACGTGTGTGTGTGTGGAACGTGTGTGGAACGTGTGTGTGTGTGGAACGTGTGTGTGTGTGTGTGTGGAACGTGTGTGTGTGTGTGTGTGTGGAACGTGTGTGTGTGTGTGTGTGTGTGTGTGGAACGTGTGTGTGTGTGTGTGTGTGGGGAACGTGTGTGTGTGTGTGTGTGGGGAACGTGTGTGTGTGTGTGTGGGGAACGTGTGTGTGTGTGTGTGTGGAACGTGTGTGTGTGTAACGTGTGTGTGTGTGTGTGTGTGGAACGTGTGTGTGTGTGTGTGTGGAACGTGTGTGTGTGTGTGTGTGTGTGTGGAACGTGTGTGTGTGTGTGTGTGTGGAACGTGTGTGTGTGTGGAACGTGTGTGTGTGTGTGTGTGTGTGTGGAACGTGTGTGTGTGTGTGGAACGTGTGTGTGTGTGTGTGTGTGGAACGTGTGTGTGTGTGTGTGTGGAACGTGTGTGTGTGTGTGTGTGTGGAACGTGTGTGTGTGTGTGTGGAACGTGTGTGTGTGTGGAACGTGTGTGTGTGTGTGTGTGTGTGTAACGTGTGTGTGTGTGTGTGGAACGTGTGTGAGTGGAACGTGTGTGTGTGTGTGTGTGTGTGGAACGTGTGTGTGTGTGTGGAACGTGTGTGTGGAACGTGTGTGTGTGTGTGTGTGTGTGGAACGTGTGTGTGTGTGTGTGTGTGGAACGTGTGTGTGTGTGTAACGTGTGTGTGTGTGTGGAACGTGTGCGTGTGTGTGTCTGTAACGTGTGTGTGTGTGTGTGTGTGTGTAACGTGTGTGTGTGTGTAACGTGTGTGTGTGTGTAACGTGTGACGTGTGTGTGCGTGTGTGTGTGTGTGTGGAACGTGTGTGTGTGTGTGTGTGTGGAACGTGTGTGTGTGTGTGTGTGTGTGGAACGTATGGGTGTGTGTGTGTGGAACGTGTGTGTGTGGGTGTGTGTGTGTGTGTGGAACGTGTGTGTGTGGAACGTGTGTGTGTGTGTGGAACGTGTGTGTGTGTGTGTGTGTGGAACGTGTGTGTGTGTGTGTGTGTGTGTGTGGAGTGTGTGTGTGTGTGTGGAACGTGTGTGTGTGTGTGGAACGTGTGTGTGTGTGTGTGTGTGTGTGCGTGTGGAACGTGTGTGTGTGTGTGTGGAACGTGTGTGTGTGGAACGTGTGTGTGTGGAACGTGTGTGTGTGTGTGTGTGTGGAACGTGTGTGTGTGTGTGGAACGTGTGTGTGTGTGTGTGTGTGTGGAACGTGTGTGTGTGTGTGGAACGTGTGTGTGTGTGTGGAACGTGTGTGTGTGTGTGTGTGTGTGTGTGTGTGTGTGTGGAACATGTGTGTGTGTGGAACGTGTGTGTGTGTGTGGAACGTGTGTGTGTGTGTGGAACGTGTGTGTGTGTGTGGAACGTGTGTGTGTGTGTGTGTGTGTGTGGAACGTGTGTGTGTGTGTGTGTGTGTGTGGAACGTGTGTGTGTGTGTGGAACGTGTGTGTGTGTGTGTGTGTGTGTGGAACGTGTGTGTGGAACGTGTGTGTGTGTGTGTGTGTGTGTGTGGAACGTGTGTGTGTGTGTGTGTGTGTGTGGAACGTGTGTGTGTGTGTGTGTGTGTGTGTGTGTGGAACGTGTGTGTGTGTGTGTGTGGAACGTGTGTGTGTGTGTGGAACGTGTGTGTGTGTGTGTGTGGAACGTGTGTGTGTGTGTGTGTGGAACGTGTGTGTGTGTGTGTGTGTGTGTGTGTGTGTGGAACGTGTGTGTGTGTGTGGAACGTGTGTGTGTGTGTGTGTGGAACGTGTGTGTGTGTGTGGAACGTGTGTGTGTGTGTGTGTGGAACGTGTGTGTGTGTGTGTGTGGAACGTGTGCGTGTGAGTGTGTGGAACGTGTGCGTGTGTGTGTGTGGAACGTGTGCGTGTGTGTGGAACATGTGCGTGTGTGTGGAACGTGTGCGTGTGTGTGGAACGTGTGCGTGTGTGTGTGGAACGTGTGCGTGTGTGTGTGGAACGTGTGCGTGTGTGTGTGGAACGTGTGCGTGCGTGTGTGGAACGTGTGCGTGTGTGTGTGGAACGTGTGTATGTGTGTGTGTGGAAGGTGTGTGTGTGTGTGTGTGGAACGTGTGTGTGTGTGGAACGTGTGTGTGTGTGTGGAACGTGTGTGTGTGTGTGTGTGTGGAACGTGTGTGTGTGTGGAACGTGTGTGTGTGTGTGTGTGTGGAACGTGTGTGTGTGTGGAACGTGTGTGTGTGTGGAACGTGTGTGTGTGTGTGTAGCGTGTGTGTGTGTGTGGAACGTGTGTGTGTGTGTGGAACGTGTGTGTGTGTGTGGAACGTGTGTGTGTGTGTGTGGAACGTGTGTGTGTGGAACGTGTGTGTGTGGAAGTGTGTGTGTGTGGAAGTGTGTGTGTGTGTGTGTGTGTGGAAGTGTGTGTGTGTGTGGGAGTGTGTGTGTGTGTGGAAGTGTGTGTGTGTGTGGAAGTGTGTGTGTGTTTGTGGAAGTGTGTGTGTGTGTGTGGAAGAGTGTGTGTGTGTGTGTGTGGAAGTGTGTGTGTGTGTGTGTGTGGAAGTGTGTGTGTGTGTGTGTGGAAGTGTGTGTGTGTGTGTGTGGAAGTGTGTGTGTGTAACGTGTGTGGAAGTGTGTGTGTGTAACGTGTGTGTGTGTGTGTGTGGAACGTGCGTGTGTGTGTGGAACGTGCGTGTGTGTGTGGAACGTGTGTGTGTGGAACGTGTGTGGAACGTGCGTGTGTGGAACGTGTGTGGAACGTGTGTGTGTGTAACGTGTGTGTGTGTGTGTGTGTAACGTGTGTGTGTGTGTGTGTGTGTAACGTGTGTGTGTGTGTGTGTAACGTGTGTGTGTGTGTGTGTGTGTGTGTGTGTGTGTGTAACGTGTGTGTGTGTGTGTGTGTGTGTGTGTGTAACGTACGTGTGTGTGTGTGTGTGTGTGTGTGTGTGTGTAATGTTTGTGTGTGTGTGTGTGTAATGTGTGTGTGTGTGTGTGTGTAACGTGTGTGTGTGTGTGTGTAACGTTTGTGTGTGTGTGTGTGTAATGTGTGTGTGTGTGTGTGTGTAACGTGTGTGTGTGTGTGTGTGTGTGTGTGTGTAACGTGTGTGTGTTTGTGTGTGTAACGTTTGTGTGTGTGTGTGTGTGTGTGTAACGTGTGTGTGTGTAACGTGTGTGTGTGTAACGTGTGTGTGTGTAACGTGTGTGTGTGTGTGTGTGTAACGTGTGTGTGTGTGTGTGTGTAACGTGTGTGTGTGTGTAACGTGTGTGTGTAACGTGTGTGTGTGTGTAACGTGTGTGTGTGTGTGTGTAACGTGTGTGTGTGTGTGTGTGTGTAACGTGTGTGTCTGTGTAACGTTTGTGTCTGTGTAACGTGTGTGTGTGTGTAACGTGTGTGTGTGTGTAACGTGTGTGTGTGTGTGTGTGTGTGTGTGTAACGTGTGTGTGTGTGTGTGTGTGTGTAACGTGTGTGTGTGTGTAACGTGTGTGTGTGTGTGTGTGTGTGTGTGTGTGTAACGTGTGTGTGTGTGTAACGTGTGTGTGTGTGTGTGTAACGTGTGTGTGTGTGTGTGTAACGTGTGTGTGTGTGTGTGTGTAACGTGTGTGTGTGTGTGTGTGTAACGTGTGTGTGTGTGTGTGTGTGTAACGTGTGTGTGTGTGTGTGTGTGTAACGTGTGTGTGTGTGTAACATGTGTGTGTGTGTGTGTGTAACGTGTGTGTGTGTGTAATGTGTGTGTGTGTGTGTGTGTAACGTGTATGTGTGTGTGTGTGTGTAACGTGTGTGTGTAACGTGTGTGTGTGTGTGTGTGTGTGTAACGTGTGTGTGTGTAACGTGTGTGTGTGTGTGTGTAACGTGTGTGTGTGTGTGTAACGTGTGTGTGTGTGTAACGTGTGTGTGTGTGTGTAACGTGTGTGTGTGTGTAACGTGTGTGTGTGTGTGTGTGTGTGTAACGTGTGTGTGTGTGTAACGTGTGTGTCTGTGTAACGTGTGTTTCTGTGTAACGTGTGTGTCTGTGTAACGTGTGTATGTGTGTAACGTGTGTGTCTGTGTAACGTGTGTGTGTGTGTGTGTCTGTGTAACGTGTGTGTGTGTGTGTGTGTCTGTAACGTGTGTGTGTGTGTGTGTGTAACGTGTGTGTGTGTGTGTAACGTGTAACGTGTGTGTGTGTGTGTGTGTAACGTGTGTGTGTGTGTGTGTGGAACGTGTGTGTGGAACGTGTGTGTGTGTGGAACGTGTGTGTGTGTGGAACGTGTGTGTGTGTGTGTGTGTGTGTGTAACGTGTGTGTGTGTGTGTGTGTGTGTGGAACGTGTGTGTGTGTGTGGAACGTGTGTGTGTGTGTGTGTGTGTGTGTGGAACGTGTGTGTGTGCGTGTGTGTGGAACGTGTGTGTGTGTGTGTGGAACGTGTGTGTGTGTGTGTGTGTGTGGAACGTGTGTGTGTGTGTGTGTGTGTGTGTGTGGAACGTGTGTGTGTGTGTGTGTGTGTGTGGAACGTGTGTGTGTGTGTGTGGAACGTGTGTGTGGAACGTGTGTGTGTGTGTGTGGAACGTGTGTGGGTGTGTTTGTGTGTGTGTGTGTGGAACGTGTGTGTGTGGAACGTGTGTGTGTGTGTGTGTGTGTGTGTGTGGAACGTGTGTGTGTGTGTGTGTGGAACGTGTGTGTGTGTGTGTGTGTGTGTGGAACGTGTGTGTGTGTGTGTGGAACGTGTGTGTGTGTGTGTGGAACGTGTGTGTGTGTGTGTGTGTGGAACGTGTGTGTGTGTGTGTGTGTGTGGAACGTGTGTGTGTGTGTGGAACGTGTGTGTGTGTGTGGAACGTGTGTGTGTGTGTGTGTGTGTGTGGAACGTGTGTGTGTGTGTGTGTGTGGAACGTGTGTGTGTGTGGAACGTGTGTGTGTGTGTGTGTGGAACGTGTGTGTGTGTGTGTGTGTGGAACGTGTGTGTGTGTGTGTGTGTGTGTGGAACGTGTGTGTGTGTGTGTGTGGGGAACGTGTGTGTGTGTGTGTGTGGGGAACGTGTGTGTGTGTGTGTGGGGAACGTGTGTGTGTGTGTGTGTGGAACGTGTGTGTGTGTAACGTGTGTGTGTGTGTGTGTGTGGAACGTGTGTGTGTGTGTGTGTGGAACGTGTGTGTGTGTGTGTGTGTGTGGAACGTGTGTGTGTGTGTGTGTGTGTGGAACGTGTGTGTGTGTGTGTGTGTGGAACGTGTGTGTGTGTGTGTGTGTGTGGAACGTGTGTGTGTGTGTGTGTGTGTGTGTGGAACGTGTGTGTGTGTGTGGAACGTGTGTGTGTGTGTGGAACGTGTGTGTGTGTGTGTGTGGAACGTGTGTGTGTGTGTGTGTGGAACGTGTGTGTGTGGAACGTGTGTGTGTGTGTGTGGAACGTGTGTGTGTGTGGAACGTGTGTGTGTGTGTGTGTGTGTGTGGAACGTGTGTGTGTGTGTGTGGAACGTACGTGTGTGTGTGTGTGTGTGTGTGTGTGGAACGTGTGTGTGTGTGTGGAACGTGTGTGTGTGTGTGGAACGTGTGTGTGTGTGTGTGTGTGTGTGGAACGTGTGTGTGTGTGTGTGTGTGGAACGTGTGTGTGTGTGGAACGTGTGTGTGTGTGTGTGTGGAACGTGTGTGTGTGTGTGTGTGTGGAACGTGTGTGTGTGTGTGTGTGTGTGTGTGGAACGTGTGTGTGTGTGTGTGTGTGGAACGTGTGTGTGTGTGTGTGTGGGGAACGTGTGTGTGTGTGTGTGTGGAACGTGTGTGTGTGTAACGTGTGTGTGTGTGGAACGTGTGTGTGTGTGTGTGTGGAACGTGTGTGTGTGTGTGTGTGGAACGTGTGTGTGTGTGTGTGTGTGTGGAACGTGTGTGTGTGTGTGTGGAACGTGTGTGTGTGTGGAACGTGTGTGTGTGTGTGTGTGTGTGTGGAACGTGTGTGTGTGTGTGTGGAACGTGTGTGTGTGTGTGTGGAACGTGTGTGTGTGTGTGTGTGTGTGTGTGGAACGTGTGTGTGTGTGTGTGTGTGTGTGTGGAACGTGTGTGTGTGTGTGGAACGTGTGTGTGTGTGTGGAACGTGTGTGTGTGTGTGTGTGTGTGTGGAACGTGAGTGTGTGGGGAACGTGTGTGTGTGTGTGTGGGGAACGTGTGTGTGTGTGTGTGTGGAACGTGTGTGTGTGTAACGTGTGTGTGTGTGTGTGTGTGGAACGTGTGTGTGTGTGTGTGTGGAACGTGTGTGTGTGTGTGTGTGTGTGTGGAACGTGTGTGTGTGTGTGTGTGTGGAACGTGTGTGTGTGTGTGTGTGTGTGTGGAACGTGTGTGTGTGTGTGTGTGTGTGTGGAACGTGTGTGTGTGTGTGGAACGTGTGTGTGTGTGTGTGTGTGGAACGTGTGTGTGTGTGTGTGTGGAACGTGTGTGTGTGTGTGTGTGGAACGTGTGTGTGTGTGTGTGTGTGGAACGTGTGTGTGTGTGTGTGTGGAACGTGTGTGTGTGTGTGTGGAACGTGTGTGTGTGTGTGTGGAACGTGTGTGTGTGTGGAACGTGTGTGTGTGTGTGTGTGTGTGTAACGTGTGTGTGTGTGTGTGGAACGTGTGTGAGTGGAACGTGTGTGTGTGTGTGTGTGTGTGGAACGTGTGTGTGTGTGTGGAACGTGTGTGTGGAACGTGTGTGTGTGTGTGTGTGTGGAACGTGTGTGTGTGTGTGTGTGTGGAACGTGTGTGTGTGTGTAACGTGTGTGTGTGTGTGGAACGTGTGCGTGTGTGTGTCTGTAACGTGTGTGTGTGTGTAACGTGTGTGTGTGTGTAACGTGTGTGTGTGTGTAACGTGTGTGTGTGTGTGCGTGTGTGTGTGTGTGTGGAACGTGTGTGTGTGTGTGTGTGTGGAACGTGTGTGTGTGTGTGTGTGTGTGGAACGTATGGGTGTGTGTGTGTGGAACGTGTGTGTGTGGGTGTGTGTGTGTGTGTGGAACGTGTGTGTGTGGAACGTGTGTGTGTGTGTGGAACGTGTGTGTGTGTGTGTGTGTGGAACGTGTGTGTGTGTGTGTGTGTGTGTGTGGAGTGTGTGTGTGTGTGTGGAACGTGTGTGTGTGTGTGGAACGTGTGTGTGTGTGTGTGTGTGTGTGCGTGTGGAACGTGTGTGTGTGTGTGTGGAACGTGTGTGTGTGGAACGTGTGTGTGTGGAACGTGTGTGTATGTGTGTGTGTGGAACGTGTGTGTGTGTGTGGAACGTGTGTGTGTGTGTGTGTGTGTGGAACGTGTGTGTGTGTGTGGAACGTGTGTGTGTGTGTGGAACGTGTGTGTGTGTGTGTGTGTGTGTGTGTGTGTGTGTGGAACATGTGTGTGTGTGGAACGTGTGTGTGTGTGTGGAACGTGTGTGTGTGTGGAACGTGTGTGTGTGTGTGTGTGTGTGTGGAACGTGTGTGTGTGTGTGTGTGTGGAACGTGTGTGTGTGTGTGGAACGTGTGTGTGTGTGTGTGTGTGTGTGGAACGTGTGTGTGGAACGTGTGTGTGTGTGTGTGTGTGTGTGTGGAACGTGTGTGTGTGTGTGTGTGTGTGTGGAACGTGTGTGTGTGTGTGTGTGTGTGTGTGTGTGGAACGTGTGTGTGTGTGTGTGTGGAACGTGTGTGTGTGTGTGGAACGTGTGTGTGTGTGTGTGTGGAACGTGTGTGTGTGTGTGTGTGGAACGTGTGTGTGTGTGTGTGTGTGTGTGTGTGGAACGTGTGTGTGTGTGTGGAACGTGTGTGTGTGTGTGTGTGGAACGTGTGTGTGTGTGTGGAACGTGTGTGTGTGTGTGTGTGGAACGTGTGTGTGTGTGTGTGTGGAACGTGTGCGTGTGAGTGTGTGGAACGTGTGCGTGTGTGTGTGTGGAACGTGTGCGTGTGTGTGGAACATGTGCGTGTGTGTGGAACGTGTGCGTGTGTGTGGAACGTGTGCGTGTGTGTGTGGAACGTGTGCGTGTGTGTGTGGAACGTGTGCGTGTGTGTGTGGAACGTGTGCGTGCGTGTGTGGAACGTGTGCGTGTGTGTGTGGAACGTGTGTATGTGTGTGTGTGGAAGGTGTGTGTGTGTGTGTGTGGAACGTGTGTGTGTGTGGAACGTGTGTGTGTGTGTGTGTGTGTGGAACGTGTGTGTGTGTGTGTGTGTGGAACGTGTGTGTGTGTGGAACGTGTGTGTGTGTGTGTGTGTGGAACGTGTGTGTGTGTGGAACGTGTGTGTGTGTGGAACGTGTGTGTGTGTGTGTAGCGTGTGTGTGTGTGTGGAACGTGTGTGTGTGTGTGGAACGTGTGTGTGTGTGTGTGGAACGTGTGTGTGTGTGTGGAACGTGTGTGTGTGGAACGTGTGTGTGTGGAAGTGTGTGTGTGTGGAAGTGTGTGTGTGTGTGTGTGTGGAAGTGTGTGTGTGTGTGGGAGTGTGTGTGTGTGTGGAAGTGTGTGTGTGTGTGGAAGTGTGTGTGTGTTTGTGGAAGTGTGTGTGTGTGTGTGGAAGAGTGTGTGTGTGTGTGTGTGGAAGTGTGTGTGTGTGTGTGTGTGGAAGTGTGTGTGTGTGTGTGTGGAAGTGTGTGTGTGTGTGTGTGGAAGTGTGTGTGTGTAACGTGTGTGGAAGTGTGTGTGTGTAACGTGTGTGTGTGTGTGTGTGGAACGTGCGTGTGTGTGTGGAACGTGCGTGTGTGTGTGGAACGTGTGTGTGTGGAACGTGTGTGGAACGTGTGTGTGTGGAACGTGTGTGGAACGTGTGTGTGTGTAACGTGTGTGTGTGTGTGTGTGTGTAACGTGTGTGTGTGTGTGTGTGTGTGTAACGTGTGTGTGTGTGTGTGTAACGTGTGTGTGTGTGTGTGTGTGTGTGTAACGTGTGTGTGTGTGTGTGTGTGTGTGTGTAACGTACGTGTGTGTGTGTGTGTGTGTGTGTGTGTGTGTGTAACGTACGTGTGTGTGTGTGTGTAACGTACGTGTGTGTGTGTGTGTAACGTGTGTGTGTGTGTGTGTGTGTGTGTGTAACGTGTGTGTGTGTGTGTGTAACGTGTGTGTGTGTGTGTGTGTGTGTGTGTGTGTAACGTGTGTGTGTGTGTGTGTAACGTGTGTGTGTGTGTGTGTGTAACGTGTGTGTGTGTGTGTGTGTGTGTGTGTGTAACGTGTGTGTGTGTGTGTGTGTAACGTGTGTGTGTGTGTGTAACGTGTGTGTGTGTGTGTAACGTGTGTGTGTGTGTGTAGTGTGTGTGTGTGTGTGTAGTGTGTGTGTGTAACGTGTGTGTGTGTGTGTGTGTAACGTGTGTGTGTGTGTAACGTGTGTGTGTGTGTGTGTGTGTAACGTGTGTGTGTGTGTGTATAACGTGTGTGTGTGTGTGTAACGTGTGTGTAACGTGTGTGTGTGTGTGTGTGTGACGTGTGTGTGTGACGTGTGTGTGTGTGTGTGTAACGTGTGTATGTGTAACGTGTGTGTGTGTAACGTGTGTGTGCGTCTGTGTAACGTGTGTGTGCGTGTGTGTGTGTGTAACGTGTGTGTGTGTGTGTGTGTGTGTGTAACGTGTGTGTGTGTAACGTGTGTGTGTGTGTGTGTGTGTGTGTAACGTGTGTGTGTGTGTGTGTAACGTGTGTGTGTGTGTGTGTGTGTGTGTAACGTGTGTGTGTGTGGAACGTGTGTGTGTGTGTGGAACGTGTGTGTGGAACGTGTGTGTGTGTGTGTGTGTGGAACGTGTGTGTGTGTGTGTGTGGAACGTGTGTGTGTGTGTGTGTGTGGAACGTGTGTGTGTGTGTGGAACGTGTGCGTGTGTGTGTCTGTAACGTGTGTGTGTGTGTGTGTGTAACGTGTGTGTGTGTGTAACGTGTGACGTGTGTGTGACGTGTGTGTGCGTGTGTGTGTGTGTGTGGAACGTGTGTGTGTGTGTGTGTGTGGAACGTGTGTGTGTGTGTGTGTGTGTGGAACATATGGGTGTGTGTGTGTGGAACGTGTGTGTGTGGGTGTGTGTGTGTGTGTGGAACGTGTGTGTGTGGAACGTGTGTGTGTGTGTGGAACGTGTGTGTGTGGAACGTGTGTGTGTGTGTGGAACGTGTGTGTGTGTGTGGAACGTGTGTGTGTGTGTGTGTGTGGAACGTGTGTGTGTGTGTGTGTGTGTGTGTGGAGTGTGTGTGTGTGTGTGGAACGTGTGTGTGTGTGTGGAACGTGTGTGTGTGTGTGTGCGTGAGGAACGTGTGTGTGTGTGTGTGGAACGTGTGTGTGTGGAACGTGTGTGTGTGTGTGTGTGTGGAACGTGTGTGTGTGTGTGTGGAATGTGTGTGTGTGTGGAACGTGTGTGTGTGTGTGGAACGTGTGTGTGTGTGTGGAACGTGTGTGTGTGTGTGTGGAACGTGTGTGTGTGTGTGGAACGTGTGTGTGTGTGTGTGTGTGTGTGTGTGTGTGTGTGGAACATGTGTGTGTGTGGAACGTGTGTGTGTGTGTGGAACGTGTGTGTGTGTGGAACGTGTGTGGAACGTGTGTGTGTGTGTGTGTGTGTGTGTGGAACGTGTGTGTGTGTGTGGAACGTGTGTGTGTGTTTGGAACGTGTGTGTGTGTGTTTGTGTGTGTGTGGAACGTGTGTGTGTGTGTGTGGAACGTGTGTGTGTGTGTGTGGAACGTGTGTGTGTGTGTGTGTGGAACGTGTGTGTGTGTGTGTGTGTGGAACGTGTGTGTGTGTGTGTGTGTGGAACGTGTGTGTGTGTGTGTGTGTGTGGGGAACGTGTGTGTGTGTGTGTGTGTGGGGAACGTGTGTGTGTGTGTGTGTGTGTGGGGAACGTGTGTGTGTGTGTGTGTGTGGAACGTGTGTGTGTGTGTGTGTGGAACGTGTGTGTGTGTAACGTGTGTGTGTGTGTGTGTGTGGAACGTGTGTGTGTGTGTGTGTGGAACGTGTGTGTGTGTGTGTGTGGAACGTGTGTGTGTGTGTGTGGAACGTGTGTGTGTGTGTGTGTGTGTGGAACGTGTGTGTGTGTGTGTGTGTGTGGAACGTGTGTGTGTGTGTGTGTGTGTGTGGAACGTGTGTGTGTGTGTGTGTGGAACGTGTGTGTGTGTGTGTGTGGAACGTGTGTGTGTGTGGAACGTGTGTGTGTGTGTGTGTGGAACGTGTGTTTGTGTGTGTGTGGAACGTGTGTGTGTGTGTGTGGAACGTGTGTGTGTGTGTGGAACGTGTGTGTGTGTGTGTGGAACGTGTGTGTGTGTGTGTGTGTGTGTGGAACGTGTGTGTGTGTGTGGAACGTGTGTGTGGAACGTGTGTGTGTGTGTGTGTGTGGAACGTGTGTGTGTGTGTGTGTGTGGAACGTGTGTGTGTGTGTGGAACGTGTGCGTGTGTGTGTCTGTAACGTGTGTGTGTGTGTGTGTGTGTAACGTGTGTGTGTGTGTAACGTGTGTGTGTGTGTGTAACGTGTGACGTGTGTGTGACGTGTGTGTGCGTGTGTGTGTGTGTGTGGAACGTGTGTGTGTGTGTGTGTGTGGAACGTGTGTGGGTGTGTGTGTGTGGAACGTGTGTGTGTGGGTGTGTGTGTGTGTGTGGAACGTGTGTGTGTGTGTGGAACGTGTGTGTGTGTGTGGAACGTGTGTGTGTGTGTGTGTGTGGAACGTGTGTGTGTGTGTGTGTGTGTGTGGAGTGTGTGTGTGTGTGTGTGTGTGTGTGTGTGTGTGGAGTGTGTGTGTGTGTGTGGAACGTGTGTGTGTGTGTGGAACGTGTGTGTGTGTGTGTGTGTGTGCGTGTGGAACGTGTGTGTGTGTGTGTGGAACGTGTGTGTGTGGAACGTGTGTGTGTGTGTGTGTGGAACGTGTGTGTGTGTGTGTGGAATGTGTGTGTGTGTGGAACGTGTGTGTGTGTGTGGAACGTGTGTGTGTGTGTGGAACGTGTGTGTGTGTGTGTGTGGAACGTGTGTGTGTGTGTGTGTGGAACGTGTGTGTGTGTGTGGAACGTGTGTGTGTGTGTGTGTGTGTGTGTGTGGAACATGTGTGTGTGTGGAACGTGTGTGTGTGTGTGGAACGTGTGTGTGTGTGGAACGTGTGTGGAACGTGTGTGTGTGTGTGTGTAACGTGTGTGTGTGTGTGTGTGACGTGTGTGTGTGTAAGTGTGTGTGTGTGTGTGTAACGTGTGTGTGTGTGTGTGTAACGTGTGTGTGTGTGTGTGTAACGTGTGTGTGTGTGTGTGTAACGTGTGTGTGTGTGTGTAACGTGTGTGTGTGTGTGTAGTGTGTGTGTGTGTAACGTGTGTGTGTGTGTAACGTGTGTGTGTGTGTGTGTGTGTGTGTAACGTGTGTGTGTGTGTGTGTGTGTAACGTGTGTGTGTGTAACGTGTGTGTGTGTGTGTGTAACGTGTGTGTGTGTGTAACGTGTGTGTGTGTGTGTGTAACGTGTGTGTGTGTGTGTGTGTGTGTAACGTGTGTGTGTGTGTAACGTGTGTGTGTGTGTGTGTGTGTGTGTAACGTGTGTGTGTGTGTAACGTGTGTGTGTGTGTGTGTGTAACGTGTGTGTGTGTGTGTGTAACGTGTGTGTGTGTGTGTAACGTGTGTGTGTGTGTAACGTGTGTGTGTGTGTAACGTGTGTGTGTGTGTGTGTGTGTGTGTGTGTAACGTGTGTGTGTGTGTGTGTGTGTGTGTGTGTGTGTGTGTGTGTAACGTGTGTATGTGTGTGTGTGTGTGTGTGTAACGTGTGTGTGTGTGTGTGTAACGTGTGTGTGTGTGTGTGTGTGTGTGTGTGTGTGTGTAACGTGTGTGTGTGTGTGTAACGTGTGTGTGTGTGTGTAACGTGTGTGTGTGTGTGTAACGTGTGTGTGTAACGTGTGTGTGTGTGTGTGTGTGTGACGTGTGTGTGTGACGTGTGTGTGTGTGTGTGACGTGTGTGTGTGTGTAACGTGTGTGTGTGTGTGTGTGTGTAACGTGTGTGTGTGTGTGTAACGTGTGTGTGTGTGTGTGTAACGTGTGTGTGTGTGTGTGTGTAACGTGTGTGTGTGTAACGTGTGTGTGTGTAACGTGTGTGTGTGTAACGTGTGTGTGTGTAACGTGTGTGTGTGTAACGTGTGTGTGTGTAACGTGTGTGTGTGTGTGTGTGTAACGTGTGTGTGTGTGTGTGTAACGTGTGTGTGTGTGTGTGTAACGTGTGTGTGTGTAACGTGTGTGTGTGTGTGTAACGTTTGTGTGTGTGTGTAACGTGTGTGTGTGTGTGTGTAACGTGTGTGTGTGTGTGTGTATGTGTGTGTAACGTGTGTGTGTGTAACGTGTGTGTGTGTGTGTGTAACGTGTGTGTGTGTGTGTGTAACGTGTGAGTGTGTGTGTGTGTGTAACGTGTGTGTGTGTGTGTGTAACGTGTGTCTGTGTGTGTGTCTGTAACGTGTGTCTGTGTGTGTGTCTGTAACGTGTGTGTGTGTGTGTGTAACGTGTGTGTGTGTGTGTAACGTGTAACGTGTGTGTGTGTGTGTGTGTAACGTGTGTGTGTGTGTGTGTGTGGAACGTGTGTGTGGAACGTGTGTGTGTGTGGAACGTGTGTGTGTGTGTGTGTGTGTGTAACGTGTGTGTGTGTGTGTGTGTGTGGAACGTGTGTGTGTGTGTGTGTGGAACGTGTGTGTGTGTGTGTGTGTGTGTGGAACGTGTGTGTGTGCGTGTGTGTGGAACGTGTGTGTGTGTGTGTGGAACGTGTGTGTGTGTGTGTGTGTGTGGAACGTGTGTGTGTGTGTGTGAGTGTGTGTGGAACGTGTGTGTGTGTGTGTGTGTGTGTGGAACGTGTGTGTGTGTGTGTGGAACGTGTGTGTGGAACGTGTGTGTGTGTGTGTGGAACGTGTGTGGGTGTGTTTGTGTGTGTGTGTGTGGAACGTGTGTGTGTGTGTGTGTGTGTGTGTAACGTGTGTGTGTGTGTGTGTGGAACGTGTGTGTGTGTGTGTGTGTGGAACGTGTGTGTGTGTGTGTGGAACGTGTGTGTGTGTGTGTGGAACGTGTGTGGAACGTGTGTGTGTGTGTGGAACGTGTGTGTGTGTGTGGAACGTGTGTGTGTGTGTGGAACGTGTGTGTGTGTGTGGAACGTGTGTGTGTGTGTGTGTGTGTGTGGAACGTGTGTGTGTGTGTGTGGAACGTGTGTGTGTGTGGAACGTGTGTGTGTGTGTGTGTGGAACGTGTGTGTGTGTGTGTGTGTGGAACGTGTGTGTGTGTGTGTGTGTGTGTGGAACGTGTGTGTGTGTGTGTGTGGGGAACGTGTGTGTGTGTGTGTGTGTGTGGGGAACGTGTGTGTGTGTGTGTGGGGAACGTGTGTGTGTGTGTGTGGAACGTGTGTGTGTGTGTGTGTGGAACGTGTGTGTGTGTAACGTGTGTGTGTGTGTGTGTGTGGAACGTGTGTGTGTGTGTGTGTGGAACGTGTGTGTGTGTGTGTGTGGAACGTGTGTGTGTGTGTGTGTGTGTGGAACGTGTGTGTGTGTGTGTGTGTGGAACGTGTGTCTGTGTGTGTGTGGAACGTGTGTGTGTGTGTGTGTGTGTGTGGAACGTGTGTGTGTGTGTGGAACGTGTGTGTGTGTGTGTGTGTGGAACGTGTGTGTGTGTGTGTGAGGAACGTGTGTGTGTGTGTGTGGAACGTGTGTGTGTGTGTGTGTGTGTGTGTGGAACGTGTGTGTGTGTGTGTGGAACGTGTGTGAGTGGAACGTGTGTGTGTGTGTGTGTGTGTGGAACGTGTGTGTGTGTGTGGAACGTGTGTGTGGAACGTGTGTGTGTGTGTGTGTGTGGAACGTGTGTGTGTGTGTGTGTGTGGAACGTGTGTGTGTGTGTGTGTGTGTGTGGAACGTGTGTGTGTGTGTGGAACGTGTGCGTGTGTGTGTCTGTAACGTGTGTGTGTGTGTGTGTGTGTAACGTGTGTGTGTGTGTGTAACGTGTGTGTGTGTGTGACGTGTGTGTGACGTGTGTGTGACGTGTGTGTGTGTGTGTGGAACGTGTGTGTGTGTGTGTGTGTGTGGAACGTATGTGTGTGTGTGTGTGTGTGTGTGTGGAACGTATGGGTGTGTGTGTGTGGAACGTGTGTGTGTGGGTGTGTGTGTGTGTGTGGAACGTGTGTGTGTGGAACGTGTGTGTGTGTGTGGAACGTGTGTGTGTGTGTGGAACGTGTGTGTGTGTGTGTGTGTGGAACGTGTGTGTGTGTGTGTGTGTGTGTGTGGAGTGTGTGTGTGTGTGTGGAACGTGTGTGTGTGTGTGGAACGTGTGTGTGTGTGTGTGTGTGTGTGCGTGTGGAACGTGTGTGTGTGTGTGTGGAACGTGTGTGTGTGGAACGTGTGTGTCTGTGTGTGTGGAACGTGTGTGTGTGTGCGTGGAACGTGTGTGTGTGTGTGTGGAACGTGTGTGTGTGTGTGGAACGTGTGTGTGTGTGTGTGTGTGTGGAACGTGTGTGTGTGTGTGGAACGTGTGTGTGTGTGTGTGTGTCTGTGTGTGTGTGTGGAACATGTGTGTGTGTGGAACGTGTGTGTGTGTGTGGAACGTGTGTGTGTGTGTGGAACGTGTGTGTGTGTGGAACGTGTGTGTGTGTGTGTGTGTGTGTGGAACGTGTGTGTGTGTGTGTGTGTGTGTGGAACGTGTGTGTGTGTGTGGAACGTGTGTGTGTCTGTGTGTGTGTGGAACGTGTGTGTGGAACGTGTGTGTGTGTGTGTGTGTGGAACGTGTGTGTGTGTGTGTGTGTGTGTGGAACGTGTGTGTGTGTGTGTGTGTGTGTGTGTGTGGAACGTGTGTGTGTGTGTGTGTGGAACGTGTGTGTGTGTGTGGAACGTGTGTGTGTGTGTGTGTGGAACGTGTGTGTGTGTGTGTGTGGAACGTGTGTGTGTGTGTGTGTGTGTGTGTGGAACGTGTGTGTGTGTGTGGAACGTGTGTGTGTGTGTGTGTGGAACGTGTGTGTGTGTGTGTGTGGAACGTGTGTGTGTGTGTGTGTGTGGAACGTGTGTGTGTGTGTGTGTGGAACGTGTGTGTGTGTGTGTGTGGAACGTGTGCGTGTGAGTGTGTGGAACGTGTGCGTGTGTGTGTGTGGAACGTGTGCGTGTGTGTGGAACATGTGCGTGTGTGTGGAACGTGTGCGTGTGTGTGGAACGTGTGCGTGTGTGTGTGGAACGTGTGCGTGTGTGTGTGGAACGTGTGCGTGCGTGTGTGGAACGTGTGCGTGTGTGTGTGGAACGTGTGTATGTGTGTGTGTGGAAGGTGTGTGTGTGTGTGTGTGGAACGTGTGTGTGTGTGTGTGTGGAACGTGTGTGTGTGTGTGTGTGGAACGTGTGTGTGTGTGTGTGTGTGTGGAACGTGTGTGTGTGTGTGTGTGTGGAACGTGTGTGTGTGTGGAACGTGTGTGTGTGTGTGTGTGTGTGTGGAACGTGTGTGTGTGTGGAACGTGTGTGTGTGTGGAACGTGTGTGTGTGTGGAGCGTGTGTGTGTGTGTGGAACGTGTGTGTGTGTGTGGAACGTGTGTGTGTGTGTGGAACGTGTGTGTGTGTGTGGAACGTGTGTGTGTGGAACGTGTGTGTGTGGAAGTGTGTGTGTGTGGAAGTGTGTGTGTGTGGAAGTGTGTGTGTGTGTGTGTGGAAGTGTGTGTGTGTGTGGAAGTGTGTGTGTGTGTGGAAGTGTGTGTGTGTGTGGAAGTGTGTGTGTGTGTGTGGAAGTGTGTGTGTGTGTGTGTGTGGAAGTGTGTGTGTGTGTGTGTGTGGAAGTGTGTGTGTGTGTGTGTGGAAGAGTGTGTGTGTGTGTGGAAGAGTGTGTGTGTGTGTGTGTGGAAGTGTGTGTGTGTGTGTGTGGAAGTGTGTGTGTGTGTGTGTGGAAGTGTGTGTGTGTGTGTGTGTGTGTGGAAGTGTGTGTGTGTAACGTGTGTGGAAGTGTGTGTGTGTAACGTGTGTGTGTGTGTGTGTGGAACGTGCGTGTGTGTGTGGAACGTGCGTGTGTGTGTGGAACGTGCGTGTGTGGAACGTGTGTGGAACGTGTGTGTGTGGAACGTGTGTGGAACGTGTGTGTGTGTAACGTGTGTGTGTGTGTGTGTGTAACGTGTGTGTGTGTGTGTGTGTAACGTGTGTGTGTGTGTGTGTAACGTGTGTGTGTGTGTGTGTAACGTGTGTGTGTGTGTGTGTGTGTGTGTGTAACGTGTGTGTGTGTGTGTGTGTGTGTGTGTGTAACGTACGTGTGTGTGTGTGTGTGTGTGTGTGTGTGTGTGTGTGTAACGTGTGTGTGTGTGTGTGTGTGTGTGTGTGTGTGTGTAACGTACGTGTGTGTGTGTGTGTAACGTACGTGTGTGTGTGTGTGTAACGTGTGTGTGTGTGTGTGTAACGTGTGTGTGTGTGTGTGTGTGTGTGTGTGTGTAACGTGTGTGTGTGTGTGTGTAACGTGTGTGTGTGTGTGTGTGTAACGTGTGTGTGTGTGTAACGTGTGTGTGTGTGTGTAACGTGTGTGTGTGTGTGTGTAACGTGTGTGTGTGTGTGTAACGTGTGTGTGTGTGTGTAGTGTGTGTGTGTGTGTGTGTAGTGTGTGTGTGTGTGTAACGTGTGTGTGTGTGTGTAACGTGTGTGTGTGTGTAACGTGTGTGTGTGTGTGTGTGTAACGTGTGTGTGTGTGTGTGTGTGTAACGTGTGTGTGTGTGTGTGTGTGTAACGTGTGTGTGTGTGTATAACGTGTGTGTGTGTGTGTGTAACGTGTGTGTAACGTGTGTGACGTGTGTGTGTGACGTGTGTGTGTGTGTGTGTAACGTGTGTGTGTGTAACGTGTGTGTGTGTAACGTGTGTGTGCGTCTGTGTAACGTGTGTGTGCGTGTGTGTGTGTGTAACGTGTGTGTGTGTGTGTGTGTGTAACGTGTGTGTGTGTAACGTGTGTGTGTGTGTGTGTGTGTGTGTAACGTGTGTGTGTGTGTGTGTAACGTGTGTGTGTGTGTGTGTGTGTGTGTAACGTGTGTGTGTGTGTGTGTGTGTAACGTATGTGTGTGTGTGTGTGTGTGTAACGTATGTGTGTGTGTGTGTGTGTGTAACGTATGTGTGTGTGTGTGTGTGTGTGTAACGTATGTGTGTGTGTGTGTGTGTGTAACGTATGTGTGTGTGTGTAACGTGTGTGTGTGAGGAACGTGTGTGTGTGTGTAACGTGTGTGTGTGTGTGGAACGTGTGTGGAATGTGTGTGTGTGTGGAACGTGTGTGTGTGTGTGTGTGGAACGTGTGTGTGTGTGTGTGTAACGTGTGTGTGTGTGTGTGTAACGTGTGTGTGTGTGTGTGGAACGTGTGTGTGTGTGTGAAACGTGTGTCTGTGTGTGGAACGTGTGTGTGTGTGGAACGTGTGTGTGTGTGGAACGTGTGTGTGTGTGTAACGTGTGTGTGTGTGTAACGTGTGTGTAATGTGTGTGTGTAACGTGTGTGTGTGTGTGTGTAACGTGTGTGTGTGTGTAATATGTGTGTGTGTGTGTGTAACGTGTGTGTGTGTGTGTGTAACGTGTGTGTGTGTGTGTGTGTAATGTGTGTGTGTGTGTGTGGAACGTGTGTGTGTGTGTGGAACGTGTGTGTGTGGAACGTGTGTGTGTGTGTGGAACGTGTGTGTGTGTGTGGAACGTGTGTCTGTGTGTGGAACGTGTGTGTGGAACGTGTGTGTGGAACGTGTGTGTGGAACGTGTGTGTGTGTGTGTGTGTGAGTGGAACGTGTGGGTGTGTGTGGGTGTGTGTGGATCGTGGGTGTGTGTGTGTGTGTGTGGAACGTGTGTGTGTGTGGGTGTGTGTGGAACGTGTGTGTGTGTGTGTGGAGTGTGTGTGTGTGTGTGTGGAACGTGTGTGTGTGTGTGTGTGTGTGTAACGTGTGTGTGTGTGTGTGTGGAACGTGTGTGTGTGTGGAACGTGTGTGGAACGTGTGTGGAACGTGTGTATGTGTGTGTGTGACGTGTGTGTAACGTGTGTGTGTGTGTGTAACGTGTGTGTGTGTGTGTGTGTGAGTGACGTGTGTGTGTGTGTGTGACGTGTGTGTGTGTAAGTGTGTGTGTGTGTGTGTGTAACGTGTGTGTGTGTAGTGTGTGTGTGTGTGTAACGTGTGTGTGTGTGTAACGTGTGTAACGTGTGTGTGTGTGTGTAACGTGTGTGTGTAACGTGTGTGTGTGTGTGTGTGTGTGTAACGTGTGTGTGTGTGTGTGTGTGTGTAACGTGTGTGTGTGTAACGTGTGTGTGTGTGTGTGTGTAACGTGTGTGTGTGTGTAACGTGTGTGTGTGTGTGTAACGTGTGTGTGTGTGTGTGTGTGTAACGTGTGTGTGTGTGTGTGTGTGTGTAACGTCTGTGTGTGTGTGCAACGTGTGTGTGTGTGTGCAACGTGTGTGTGTGTGTAACGTGTGTGTGTGTGTGTAACGTGTGTGTGTGTAACGTGTGTGTGTAACGTGTGTGTGTGTGTAACGTGTGTGTGTGTGTGTGTAACGTGTGTGTGTGTGTGTGTAACGTGTGTGTGTGTGTGTGTGTAACGTGTGTGTGTGTGTGTGTGTGTGTAACGTGTGTGTGTGTGTGTGTAACGTGTGTGTGTGTGTGTGTAACGTGTGTGTGTGTGTAACGTGTGTGTGTGTGTAACGTGTGTGTGTGTGTAACGTGTGTGTGTAACGTGTGTGTGTGTGTTTGTGTGTGATGTGTGTGTGTGTGTAACGTGTGTGTGTGTAACGTGTGTGTGTGTGTGTAACGTGTGTGTGTGTGTGTAACGTGTGTGTGTGTAACGTGTGTGTGTGTGTGTGTGTAACGTGTGTGTGTGTAACGTGTGTGTAACGTGTGTGTAACGTGTGTGTGTGTAACGTGTGTGTAACGTGTGTGTAACGTGTGTGTGTGTAACGTGTGTGTAACGTGTGTGTAACGTGTGAGTGTGTAACGTGTGTGTGTGTAACGTGTGTGTGTGTGTGTGTGTAACGTGTGTGTGTGTGTGTGTAACGTGTGTGTGTGTGTGTAACGTGTGTGTGTGTGTGTAACGTGTGTGTGTGTAACGTGTGTGTAACGTGTGTGTGTGTGTGTAACGTGTGTGTGTGTGTGTGTAACGTGTGTGTGTGTGTGTGTATGTGTGTGTAACGTGTGTGTGTGTGTGTGTAACGTGTGTGTGTGTGTGTGTAACGTGTGTGTGTGTGTGTAACGTGTGTGTGTGTGTGTGTAACGTGTGTGTGTGTAACGTGTGTGTAACGTGTGTGTGTGTAACGTGTGTGTGTGTGTAACGTGTGTGTGTGTGTAACGTGTGTGTGTGTGTGTGTGTAACGTGTGTGTGTGTGTGTGTGTAACGTGTGTGTGTGTGTAACGTGTGTGTGTGTAACGTGTGTGTAACGTGTGTGTGTGTGTGTAACGTGTGTGTGTATGTGTGTGTAACGTGTGTGTGTGTGTGTGTGTAACGTGTGTGTGTGTGTGTGTGTAACGTGTGTGTGTGTGTGTGTGTGTGTAACGTGTGTGTGTGTGTGTGTAACGTGTGTGTGTGTGTGTCTGTAACGTGTGTGTGTGTGTGTATCTGTAACGTGTGTGTGTGTGTGTGTGTCTGTAACGTGTGTGTGTGTGTGTGTGTGTGTGTGTGTAACGTGTGTGTGTGTGTGTGTGTGAAACGTGTGTGTGTGTGTGTGTGTAACGTGTGTGTGTGTGTGTGTAACGTGAGTGTGTGTGTGTGTGTAACGTGTAACGTGTGTGTGTGTGTGGAACGTGTGTGTGTGTGTGTGGAACGTGTGTGTGTGTGTGTGGAACGTGTGTGTGTGTGTGTGTGGAACGTGTGTGTGTGTGGAACGTGTGTGTGTGTGGAACGTGTGTGTGTGTGTGTGTGTGTGTGTGGAACGTGTGTGTGTGTTTGTGTGGAACGTGTGTGTGTGTGTAACGTGTGTGTGTGTGTGTGTGGAACGTGTGTGTGTGTGTGTGTGTGTGTGGAACGTGTGTGTGTGTGTGTGTGGAACGTGTGTGTGTGTGTGTGTGGAACGTGTGTGTGTGTGTGTGTGTGGAACGTGTGTGTGTGTGTGTGTGTGTGGAACGTGTGTGTGTGTGTGTGGAACGTGTGTGTGTGTGTGTGTGTAACGTGTGTGTGTGTGGAACGTGTGTGTGTGTGTGGAACGTGTGTGTGTGTGTGGAACGTGTGTACGTGTGTGTGGAACGTGTGTGTGTGTGTGTGTGTGGAACGTGTGTGTGGAACGTGTGTGTGTGTGGAACGTGTGTGGGTGTGTGTGTGTGTGTGTGTGTGTGTGGAATGTGTGTGTGTGTGTGTGTGGAACGTGTGTGTGTGTGTGTGTGTGTGGAACGTGTGTGTGTGTGTGTGGAACGTGTGTGTGTGTGGAACGTGTGTGTGTGTGGAACGTGTGTGTGTGTGGAACGTGTGTGTGTGTGTGTGTGTGTGTGGAACGTGTGTGTGTGTGTGGAACGTGTGTGTGTGTGTGTGGAACGTGTGTGTGTGTGTGTGGAACGTGTGTGTGTGTGTGTGGAACGTGTGTGTGGAACGTGTGTGTGTGTGTGGAACGTGTGTGTGTGTGTGGAACGTGTGTGTGTGTGTGTGTGTGTGTGTGGAACGTGTGTGTGTGTGTGTGGAACGTGTGTGTGTGTGTGTGTGTGTGGAACGTGTGTGTGTGTGTGGAACGTGTGTGTGTGTGTGGAACGTGTGTGTGTGGAACGTGTGTGTGTGTGTGTGTGGGGAACGTGTGTGTGTGTGTGGGGAATGTGTGTGTGTGTGTGTGTGTGGAACGTGTGTGTGTGTGTGTGTGGAACGTGTGTGTGTGTAACGTGTGTGTGTGTGTGTGGAACGTGTGTGTGTGTGTGTGTGGAACGTGTGTGTGTGTGTGTGTGGAACGTGTGTGTGTGTGTGTGTGTGTGGAACGTGTGTGAGTGTGTGTGTGTGGAACGTGTGTGTGTGTGTGTGTGTGGAACGTGTGTGTGTGTGTGTGTGTGGAACGTGTGTGTGTGTGTGGAACGTGTGTGTGTGTGTGGAACGTGTGTGTGTGTGTGTGTGTGGAACGTGTGTGTGTGTGTGTGGAACGTGTGTGTGTGTGTGTGTGTGTGGAACGTGTGTGTGTGTGTGTGTGTGTGGAACGTGTGTGTGTGTGTGTGGAACGTGTGTGTGTGTGGAACGTGTGTGTGTGTGTGTGTGTGTGGAATGTGTGTGTGTGTGTGTGTGTGGAACGTGTGTGCGTGTGTGTGGAACGTGTGTGTGTGTGTGGAACGTGTGTGCGTGTGTGTGGAACGTGTGTGTGTGTGTGGAACGTGTGTGTGTGTGTGGAACGTGTGTGTGTGTGTGGAACGTGTGTGTGGAACGTGTGTGTGTGTGTGTGTGTGTGGAACGTGTGTGTGTGTGTGTGTGTGGAACGTGTGTGTGTTTGTGTGGAACGTGTGTGTGTGTGTGGAACGTGTGTGTGTGTGTGTCTGTAACGTGTGTGTGTGTGTGTGTAACGTGTGTGTGTGTGTAACGTGTGTGTGTGTGTAACGTGTGACGTGTGTGTGACGTGTGTGTGCGTGTGTGTGTGTGTGTGGAACGTGTGTGTGTGTGTGTGTGTGTGGAACGTGTGCGTGTGTGTGTGTGTGGAACGTATGGGTGTGTGTGTGTGGAACGTGTGTGTGTGGGTGTGTGTGTGTGTGTGTGTGGAACGTGTGTGTGTGGAACGTGTGTGTGTGTGTGGAACATGTGTGTGTGTGTGTGTGTGGAACGTGTGTGTGTGTGTGTGTGTGGAACGTGTGTGTGTGTGTGTGTGTGGAACGTGTGTGTGTGTGTGTGTGGAGTGTGTGTGTGTGTGTGTGTGGAACGTGTGTGTGGAACGTGTGTGTGTGTGTGGAACGTGTGTGTGTGTGTGGAACGTGTGTGTGTGTGTGTGTGTGCGTGTGGAACGTGTGTGTGTGTGGAACGTGTGTGTGTGGAACGTGTGTGTGTGTGTGTGTGGAACGTGTGTGTGTGTGTGTGGAACGTGTGTGTGTGTGGAACGTGTGTGTGTGTGTGTGGAACGTGTGTGTGTGTGTGGAACGTGTGTGTGTGTGTGTGTGTGTGGAACGTGTGTGTGTGTGTGTGTGGAACGTGTGTGTGTGTGTGGAACGTGTGTGTGTGTGTGTGGAACGTGTGTGTGTGTGTGTGGAACGTGTGTGTGTGTGTGGAACGTGTGTGTGTGTGTGGAACGTGTGTGTGTGTGTGTGTGTGTGTGTGTGTGGAACGTGTGTGTGTGTGTGTGGAACGTGTGTGTGTGTGTGTGGAACGTGTGTGTGTGTGTGGAACGTGTGTGTGTGTGTGTGTGTGGAACGTGTGTGTGTGTGTGTGTGTGGAACGTGTGTGTGTGTGTGTGTGTGTGGAACGTGTGTGTGTGTGTGGAACGTGTGTGTGTGTGTGTGTGTGGAACGTGTGTGTGTGTGTGTGTGTGGAACGTGTGTGTGTGTGTGTGTGTGTGGAACGTGTGTGTGTGTGTGTGTGGAACGTGTGTGTGTGTGTGTGGAACGTGTGTGTGTGTGTGTGTGTGTGTGTGTGTGGAACGTGTGTGTGTGTGTGTGTGTGTGGAATGTGTGTGTGTGTGTGTGTGTGTGGAATGTGTGTGTGTGTGTGTGTGTGTGGAATGTGTGTGTGTGTGTGTGGAACGTGTGTGTGTGTGTGTGGAACGTGTGTGTGTGTGTGGAACGTGTGTGTGTGTGTGTGCGTGGAACGTGAGTGTGTGTGTGTTTGTGTGTGTAACGTGTGTGTGTGTGTGTGTGAGGAACGTGTGTGTGTGTGTGTGTGAGGAACGTGTGTGTGTGTGTGGAACGTGTGTGTGTGTGTGTGTGTGGAACGTGTGTGTGTGTGTGTGTGTGTGTGGAACGTGTGTGTGTGTGTGTGTGTGGAACGTGTGTGTGTGTGTGTGTGTGGAACGTGTGTGTGTGTGGAACGTGTGTGTGTGTGTGTGTGTGGAACGTGTGTGTGGAACGTGTGTGTGTGTGTGTGTAACGTGTGTGTGTGTGTGGAGTGTGTGTGTGTGTGGAACGTGTGTGTGTGTGGAACGTGTGTGTGTGTGGAACGTGTGTGTGTGTGTGTGTGGAACGTGTGTGTGTGTGTGGAACGTGTGTGTGTGTGTGTGTGGAACGTGTGTGTGTATGGAACGTGTGTGTGTGTGTGGAACGTGTGTGTGTGTGTGTGTGTGGAACGTGTGTGTGTGTGGAACGTGTGTGTGTGTGTGTGTGGAACGTGTGTGTGTGTGTGTGTGTGTGTGGAACGTGTGTGTGTGGAACGTGTGTGTGTGTGTGCGGAGCGTGTGTGCGGAACGTGTGTGTGTGTGGAAAGTGTGTGTGTGTGTGGAACGTGCGTCTGTGTGTGCGGAACGTGCGTCTGTGTGTGCGGAACGTGCGTCTGTGTGTGCGGAACGTGCGTGTGTGCGGAACGTGTGTGTGTGCGTCTGGAACGTGTGTGGAACGTGTGTGTGTGTGTGTGGAACGTGTGTTTGTGTGTGGAACGTGTGTGCGTGGAACGTGTGTGTGTGTGTGTAACGAGTGTGTGTGTGTGTGTAACGAGTGTGTGTGTGTGTGTAACGAGTGTGTGTGTGTGTGCGGAACGTGTGTGTGTGTGCGGAACGTGTGTGGGTGTGCGCGGAAAGTGTGTGTGTGTGCGCGGAACGTGTGTGTGTGAGCGCGGAACGTGTGTGTGTGTGCGCGGAACGTGTGTGTGTGTGCGCGGAACGTGCGTGTGTGTGTGTGCGGAACGTGTGTGTGTGTGTGTGCGGAACGTGTGTGTGTGAGCGTGTGTGTGT
>NW_027141078.1:624406-669833 GCF_036365525.1 Heterodontus francisci
CGTGTGTGTGTGTGTGAGAGCGAGAGGGGAACGTGTGTGTGTGTGAGAGCGAGAGGGGAATGTGTGTGTGTGAGAGCGCGAGAGGGGAATGTGTGTGTGTGTGTGAGAGCGAGAGGGGAACGTGTGTGTGTGTGAGAGCGCGAGAGGGGAACGTGTGTGTGTGAGAGCGAGAGGGGAATGTGTGTGTGTGAGAGCGCGAGAGGGGAACGTGTGTGTGTGTGTGAGAGCGAGAGGGGAACGTGTGTGTGTGTGAGAGCGAGAGGGGAATGTGTGTGTGTGAGAGCGCGAGAGGGGAACGTGTGTGTGTGTGAGAGCGAGAGGGGAATGTGTGTGTGTGAGAGCGCGAGAGGGGAACGTGTGTGTGTGTGTGAGAGCGAGAGGGGAACGTGTGTGTGTGTGAGAGCGAGAGGGGAATGTGTGTGTGTGAGAGCGCGAGAGGGGAACGTGTGTGTGTGTGTGAGAGCGAGAGGGGAACGTGTGTGTGTGTGAGAGCGAGAGGGGAATGTGTGTGTGTGAGAGCGAGAGGGGAACGTGTGTGTGTGTGAGAGCGAGAGGGGAACGTGTGTGTGTGAGAGCGCGAGAGGGGAACGTGTGTGTGTGAGAGCGAGAGGGGAACGTGTGTGTGTGTGAGAGCGAGAGGGGAATGTGTGTGTGTGAGAGCGAGAGGGGAACGTGTGTGTGTGAGAGCGCGAGAGGGGAACGTGTGTGTGTGTGAGAGCGAGAGGGGAATGTGTGTGTGTGAGAGCGCGAGAGGGGAACGTGTGTGTGTGTGTGAGAGCGAGAGGGGAACGTGTGTGTGTGTGAGAGCGAGAGGGGAACGTGTGTGTGTGTGAGAGAGCGAGAGGGGAACGTGTGTGTGTGTGAGAGCGAGAGGGGAATGTGTGTGTGTGAGAGCGAGAGGGGAACGTGTGTGTGTGTGAGAGCGCGAGAGGGGAACGTGTGTGTGTGTGAGAGCGAGAGGGGAATGTGTGTGTGTGAGAGCGCGAGAGGGGAACGTGTGTGTGTGTGAGAGCGAGAGGGGAATGTGTGTGTGTGAGAGCGAGAGGGGAATGTGTGTGTGTGTGAGATCGAGAGGGGAACGTGTGTGTGTGAGAGCGCGAGAGGGGAACGTGTGTGTGTGTGAGAGCGAGAGGGGAACGTGTGTGTGTGAGAGAGCGAGAGGGGAACGTGTGTGTGTGTGAGAGCGAGAGGGGAATGTGTGTGTGTGAGAGCGAGAGGGGAACGTGTGTGTGTGTGAGAGCGAGAGGGGAACGTGTGTGTGTGAGAGCGCGAGAGGGGAACGTGTGTGTGTGAGAGCGAGAGGGGAATGTGTGTGTGTGTGTGTGAGAGAGGGGAACGTGTGTGTGTGTGAGAGAGCGAGAGGGGAACGTGTGTGTGTGAGAGCGAGAGGGGAACGTGTGTGTGTGTGAGAGCGCGAGAGGGGAACGTGTGTGTGTGAGAGCGAGAGGGGAACGTGTGTGTGTGTGAGAGCGCGAGAGGGGAACGTGTGTGTGTGTGGGTGAGAGAGCGAGAGGGGAACGTGTGTGTGTGTGTGTGTGTGAGCGCGAGAGGGGAACGTGTGTGTGTGAGAGAGCGAGAGGGGAACGTGTGTGTGTGTGTGAGAGAGCGAGAGGGGAACGTGTGTGTGTGAGAGAGCGCGAGAGGGGAACGTGTTAAAGTGTGTGTGAGAGAGGGGAACGTGTGGGTGTGTGTGAGAGAGCGAGAGGGGAACGTGTGTGTGTGTGTGCGTGAGCGCGAGAGGGGAACGTGTGTGTGAGAGCGCGAGAGGGGAACGTGTGTGTGTGTGAGCGCGCGAGAGGGGAACGTGTGTGTGTGTGTGTGAGAGAGCGCGAGAGGGGAACGTGTGTGTGTGTGTGAGAGAGCGAGAGGGGAACGTGTGTGTGTGTGTGAGAGAGCGAGAGGGGAACGTGTGATAGAGAGAGCAAGAGGGGAACGTGTGTGTGTGAGAGCGAGAGGGGAACGTGTGTGTGTGTGAGCGCGCGAGAGGGGAACGTGTGTGTGTGTGTGTGTGTGTGAGCGCGAGAGAGGAACGTGTGTGTGTGTGTGAGAGAGCGAGAGGGGAACGTGTGTGTGTGAGAGCGAGAGGGGAACGTGTGTGTGTGAGAGCGAGAGGGGAACGTGTGTGCGTGAGAGCGAGAGGGGAACGTGTGTGCGTGAGCGCGAGAGGGGAACGTGTGTGTGTGAGCGCGAGAGGGGAACGTGTGTGTGTGTGAGAGCGAGAGGGGAACGTGTGTGTGTGTGTGTGAGAGCGCGAGTGGGGAACGTGTGTGTGTGAGCGAGAGGGGAACGTGTGTGTGTGTGAGAGCGAGAGGGGAACGTGTGTGTGTGTGAGAGCGAGAGGGGAACGTGTGTGTGTGTGTGTGAGAGCGCGAGAGGGGAACGTGTGTGTGTGTGAGAGCGCGAGTGGGGAACGTGTGTGTGTGTGTGTGTGTGAGAGAGCGAGAGGGGAACGTGTGTGTGTGAGCGAGAGGGGAACGTGTGTGTGTGTGAGAGCGAGAGGGGAACGTGTGTGTGTGTGAGAGCGAGAGGGGAATGTGTGTGTGTGTGAGAGCGCGAGAGGGGAACGTGTGTGTGTGAGAGCGCGAGAGGGGAACGTGTGTGTGTGTGAGAGAGCGAGAGGGGAACGTGTGTGTGTGAGAGCGAGAGGGGAATGTGTGTGTGTGAGAGAGCGAGAGGGGAACGTGTGTGTGAGAGAGCGAGAGGGGAACGTGTGTGTGTGAGAGCGAGAGGGGAACGTGTGTGTGTGAGAGCGCGAGAGGGGAACGTGTGTGTGTGAGAGCGAGAGGGGAACGTGTGTGTGTGTGAGAGCGAGAGGGGAATGTGTGTGTGTGAGAGCGAGAGGGGAACGTGTGTGTGTGTGAGAGAGAGCGAGAGGGGAATGTGTGTGTGTGTGTGAGAGCGCGAGTGGGGAACGTGTGTGTGTGTGTGTGTGTGTGTGTGAGAGAGCGAGAGGGGAACGTGTGTGTGTGAGAGAGTGAGAGGGGAACGTGTGAGTGTGAGAGCGAGAGGGGAACGTGTGTGTGTGTGAGAGAGCGAGAGGGGAATGTGTGTGTGTGAGAGAGCGAGAGGGGAACGTGTGTGTGTGTGAGAGCGAGAGGGGAACGTGTGTGTGTGTGAGAGCGAGAGGGGAATGTGTGTGTGTGTGTGAGAGCGCGAGTGGGGAACGTGTGTGTGTGTGTGTGTGTGTGTGAGAGCGAGAGGGGAACGTGTGTGTGTGAGAGAGCGAGAGGGGAACGTGTGAGTGTGAGAGCGAGAGGGGAACGTGTGTGTGTGTGAGAGAGCGAGAGGGGAATGTGTGTGTGTGAGAGAGCGAGAGGGGAACGTGTGTGTGTGAGTGAGAGAGAGCGAGAGAGGAACGTGTGTGTGTGTGTGAGAGAGAGCGAGAGGGGAACGTGTGTGTGTGTGTGAGAGAGCGAGAGGGGAACGTGTGTGTGTGTGTGTGTGTGAGCGCGAGAGGGGAACGTGTGTGTGTGAGAGAGCGAGAGGGGAACGTGTGTGTGTGTGTGAGAGAGCGAGAGGGGAACGTGTGTGTGTGTGTGTGAGAGAGGGGAACGTGTGTGTGTGTGTGTGTGAGCGCGAGAGGGGAACGTGTGTGTGTGTGTGTGAGAGAGGGGAACGTGTGTGTGTGTGTGAGAGAGCGAGAGGGGAACGTGTGTGTGTGTGTGTGTGTGAGAGCGCGAGGGGAACGTGTGTGCGTGAGCGCGAGAGGGGAACGGGTGTGTGAGAGCGCGAGAGGGGAACGTGTGTGTGTGTGTGTGAGAGAGCGCGAGAGGGGAACGTGTGTGTGTGTGTGAGAGAGCGAGAGGGGAACGTGTGTGTGTGTGAGAGAGCGAGAGGGGAACGTGTGTGTGTGTGTGAGAGAGCAAGAGGGGAACGTGTGTGTGTGAGAGCGAGAGGGGAACGTGTGTGCGTGAGAGCGAGAGGGGAACGTGTGTGTGTGTGTGAGAGAGCGAGAGGGGAACGTGTGAGAGAGAGCAAGAGGGGAACGTGTGTGTGTGAGAGCGAGAGGGGAACGTGTGTGTGTGTGAGCGCGCGAGAGGGGAACGTGTGTGTGTGTGTGTGTGTGAGCGCGAGAGAGGAACGTGTGTGTGTGTGTGTGTGAGAGAGCGAGAGGGGAACGTGTGAGAGAGAGCAAGAGGGGAACGTGTGTGTGTGAGAGCGAGAGGGGAACGTGTGTGTGTGAGAGCGAGAGGGGAACGTGTGTGCGTGAGAGCGAGAGGGGAACGTGTGTGCGTGAGCGCGAGAGGGGAACGTGTGTGTGTGTGAGAGCGAGAGGGGAACGTGTGTGTGTGAGAGCGCGAGAGGGGAACGTGTGTGTGTGTGAGAGCGCGAGAGGGGAACGTGTGTGTGTGTGAGAGCGAGAGGGGAATGTGTGTGTGTGAGAGCGCGAGAGGGGAACGTGTGTGTGTGTGTGAGAGCGAGAGGGGAACGTGTGTGTGTGTGAGAGCGAGAGGGGAATGTGTGTGTGTGAGAGCGCGAGAGGGGAACGTGTGTGTGTGAGAGCGCGAGAGGGGAACGTGTGTGTGTGTGAGAGCGAGAGGGGAATGTGTGTGTGTGAGAGCGAGAGGGGAACGTGTGTGTGTGAGAGCGCGAGAGGGGAACGTGTGTGTGTGTGAGAGCGAGAGGGGAACGTGTGTGTGTGAGAGCGCGAGAGGGGAACGTGTGTGTGTGAGAGCGAGAGGGGAACGTGTGTGTGTGTGAGAGCGAGAGGGGAACGTGTGTGTGTGAGAGAGCGAGAGGGGAACGTGTGTGTGTGTGAGAGCGAGAGGGGAACGTGTGTGTGTGTGAGAGCGAGAGGGGAACGTGTGTGTGTGAGAGAGCGAGAGGGGAACGTGTGTGTGTGTGAGAGCGAGAGGGGAACGTGTGTGTGTGAGAGAGCGAGAGGGGAACGTGTGTGTGTGTGAGAGCGAGAGGGGAATGTGTGTGTGTGAGAGCGAGAGGGGAACGTGTGTGTGTGTGAGAGCGAGAGGGGAACGTGTGTGTGTGAGAGCGCGAGAGGGGAACGTGTGTGTGTGTGAGAGCGCGAGAGGGGAACGTGTGTGTGTGTGAGAGCGCGAGAGGGGAACGTGTGTGTGTGAGAGCGAGAGGGGAACGTGTGTGTGTGTGAGAGCGCGAGAGGGGAACGTGTGTGTGTGAGAGCGCGAGAGGGGAACGTGTGTGTGTGTGAGAGAGCGAGAGGGGAACGTGTGTGTGTGAGAGAGCGCGAGAGGAAAACCTGTGTGTGTGTGAGCGCGAGAGGGGAACGTGTGTGTGTGTGTGTGTGAGAGAGCGAGAGGGGAACGTGTGTGTGTGTGTGTGTGTGAGCGCGAGAGGGGAACGTGTGTGTGTGAGAGAGCGAGAGGGGAACGTGTGTGTGTGTGTGAGAGAGCGAGAGGGGAACGTGTGTGTGTGAGAGAGCGCGAGAGGGGAACGTGTGTGTGTGTGTGTGAGAGAGGGGAACGTGTGTGTGTGTGTGAGAGAGCGAGAGGGGAACGTGTGTGTGTGTGTGTGTGAGAGCGCGAGGGGAACGTGTGTGCGTGAGCGCGAGAGGGGAACGTGTGTGTGAGAGAGCGAGAGGGGAACGTGTGTGTGTGTGTGTGAGAGAGCGCGAGAGGGGAACGTGTGTGTGTGTGTGAGAGAGCGAGAGGGGAACGTGTGTGTGTGTGTGAGAGCAAGAGGGGAACGTGTGAGAGAGAGCAAGAGGGGAACGTGTGTGTGTGAGAGCGAGAGGGGAACGTGTGTGTGTGTGTGAGAGAGCGAGAGGGGAACGTGTGAGAGAGAGCAAGAGGGGAACGTGTGTGTGTGTGTGAGAGAGCGAGAGGGGAACGTGTGTGTGTGTGTGAGAGAGAGCAAGAGGGGAACGTGTGTGTGTGTGTGAGAGAGCGAGAGGGGAACGTGTGAGAGAGAGCAAGAGGGGAACGTGTGTGTGTGAGAGCGAGAGGGGAACGTGTGAGAGAGAGCAAGAGGGGAACGTGTGTGTGTGAGAGCGAGAGGGGAACGTGTGTGTGTGTGAGCGCGCGAGAGAGGAACGTGTGTGTGTGTGTGAGAGAGCGAGAGAGGAACGTGTGTGTGTGTGTGAGAGAGCAAGAGGGGAACGTGTGAGAGCGAGAGGGGAACGTGTGTGTGTGAGAGCGAGAGGGGAACGTGTGTGCGTGAGAGCGAGAGGGGAACGTGTGTGCGTGAGCGCGAGAGGGGAACGTGTGTGTGTGAGCGTGAGAGGGGAACGTGTGTGTGTGTGAGAGCGAGAGGGGAACGTGTGTGTGTGTGTGTGAGAGCGCGAGTGGGGAACGTGTGTGTGTGTGTGTGTGTGAGAGAGCGAGAGGGGAACGTGTGTGTGTGAGCGAGAGGGGAACGTGTGTGTGTGTGAGAGCGAGAGGGGAACGTGTGTGTGTGTGAGAGCGAGAGGGGAATGTGTGTGTGTGTGTGAGAGCGAGAGGGGAACGTGTGTGTGTGTGTGTGTGTGTGAGAGCGCGAGAGGGGAACGTGTGTGTGTGAGAGCGCGAGAGGGGAACGTGTGTGTGTGTGAGAGAGCGAGAGGGGAACGTGTGTGTGTGAGAGCGAGAGGGGAATGTGTGTGTGTGAGAGAGCGAGAGGGGAACGTGTGTGTGAGAGAGCGAGAGGGGAACGTGTGTGTGTGAGAGCGCGAGAGGGGAACGTGTGTGTGTGAGAGCGAGAGGGGAACGTGTGTGTGTGTGAGAGCGAGAGGGGAATGTGTGTGTGTGAGAGCGAGAGGGGAACGTGTGTGTGTGAGAGCGAGAGGGGAACGTGTGTGTGTGTGAGAGCGAGAGGGGAATGTGTGTGTGTGTGTGAGAGCGCGAGTGGGGAACGTGTGTGTGTGTGTGTGTGTGTGTGAGAGAGCGAGAGGGGAACGTGTGTGTGTGAGAGCGAGAGGGGAACGTGTGTGTGTGTGAGAGAGCGAGAGGGGAATGTGTGTGTGTGAGAGAGCGAGAGGGGAACGTGTGTGTGTGTGAGAGCGAGAGGGGAATGTGTGTGTGTGTGTGAGAGCGCGAGTGGGGAACGTGTGTGTGTGTGTGTGTGTGTGAGAGCGAGAGGGGAATGTGTGTGTGTGTGTGAGAGCGCGAGTGGGGAACGTGTGTGTGTGTGTGAGAGAGCGAGAGGGGAATGTGTGTGTGTGTGTGAGAGAGCGAGAGGGGAATGTGTGTGTGTGTGTGAGAGAGCGAGAGGGGAACGTGTGTGTGTGAGAGAGCGAGAGGGGAACGTGTGAGTGTGAGAGCGAGAGGGGAACGTGTGTGTGTGTGAGAGAGAGAGAGCGAGAGAGGAACGTGTGTGTGTGTGAGAGAGAGCGAGAGGGGAACGTGTGTGTGTGTGTGAGAGAGCGAGAGGGGAACGTGTGTGTGTGAGTGAGAGAGAGCGAGAGAGGAACGTGTGTGTGTGTGAGAGAGAGCGAGAGGGGAACGTGTGTGTGTGTGTGAGAGAGCGAGAGGGGAACGTGTGTGTGTGTGTGAGAGAGCGAGAGGGGAACGTGTGTGTGTGTGAGAGAGCGAGAGGGGAACGTGTGAGTGTGAGAGCGAGAGGGGAACGTGTGTGTGTGTGAGAGAGCGAGAGGGGAATGTGTGTGTGTGTGTGAGAGAGAGCGAGAGGGGAACGTGTGTGTGTGTGTGAGAGAGCGAGAGGGGAACGTGTGAGTGTGAGAGCGAGAGGGGAACGTGTGTGTGTGTGAGAGAGCGAGAGGGGAATGTGTGTGTGTGTGAGAGAGCGAGAGGGGAACGTGTGTGTGTGTGTGTGTGTGTGTGAGAGAGCGAGAGGGGAACGTGTGTGTGTGTGTGAGAGAGCGAGAGGGGAACGTGTGTGTGTGAGAGAGCGAGAGGGGAACGTGTGTGTGAGAGAGCGCGAGAGGGGAACGTGTGTGTGTGTGTGAGAGAGCGAGAGGGGAACGTGTGTGTGTGTGTGAGAGAGCGAGAGGGGAACGTGTGTGTGTGAGAGAGCGAGAGGGGAACGTGTGTGTGAGAGAGCGCGAGAGGGGAACGTGTGTGTGTGTGAGAGCGAGAGGGGAACGTGTGTGTGTGTGAGAGCGAGAGGGGAACGTGTGTGTGTGAGAGAGCGAGAGGGGAACGTGTGTGTGAGAGAGCGCGAGTGGGGAACGTGTGTGTGTGTGTGTGAGAGAGTGCGAGAGGGGAAAGTGTGAGTGTGAGAGCGAGAGGGGAACGTGTGTGTGTGAGAGAGAGCGAGAGGGGAACGTGTGTGTGTGAGAGAGCGAGAGGGGAACGTGTGTGTGAGAGAGCGAGAGGGGAACGTGTGTGTGAGAGAGCGAGAGGGGAACGTGTGTGTGAGAGAGCGAGAGGGGAACGTGTGTGTGTGAGAGCGAGAGGGGAACGTGTGTGTGTGTGTGAGAGAGAGCGAGAGGGGAACGTGTGTGTGTGTGTGTGAGCGCGAGAGGGGAATGTGTGTGTGTGTGTGTGTGTGTGAGATCGCGAGAGGGGAACGTGTGTGTGTGAGCGCGAGAGGGGAACGTGTGTGTGTGTGTGAGATCGCGAGAGGGGAACGTGTGTGTGTGAGCGCGAGAGGGGAACGTGTGCGTGAGAGAGCGAGAGGGGAACGTGTGTGTGTGTGTGAGCGCGAGAGGGGAACGTGTGTGTGTGTGAGAGAGCGAGAGGGGAACGTGTGTGTGTGTGTGTGTGAGCGCGAGAGGGGAACGTGTGTGTGTGTGAGAGAGCGAGAGGGGAACGTGTGTGTGAGTGTGTGAGAGCGAGAGGGGAACGTGTGTGTGTGTGTGTGTGAGAGCGAGAGGGGAACGTGTGTGTGAGAGAGCGAGAGGGGAACGTGGTGTGAGTGTGTGTGAGAGTGAGAGGGGAACGTGTGTGTGAGAGAGCGAGAGGGGAACGTGTGTGTGAGTGTGTGTGAGAGCGAGAGGGGAACGTGTGTGTGTGTGTGAGAGCGAGAGGGGAACGTGTGTGTGAGAGAGCGAGAGGGGAACGTGTGTGTGTGAGAGAGCGAGAGGGGAACGTGTGTGTGAGAGAGCGAGAGGGGAACGTGTGTGTGAGTGTGTGTGAGAGCGAGAGGGGAACGTGTGTGTGTGTGTGTGAGAGCGCGAGAGGGGAACGTGTGTGTGTGTGAGAGAGCGAGAGGGGAACGTGTGTGTGTGTGTGAGAGCGCGAGAGGGGAACGTGTGTGTGTGTGAGAGCGAGAGGGGAACGTGTGTGTGAGTGTGTGAGAGCGCGAGAGGGGAACGTGTGTGTGTGTGTGTGAGAGAGCGAGAGGGGAACGTGTGTGTGTGAGAGAGCGAGAGGGGAACGTGTGTGTGTGTGAGAGCGAGAGGGGAACGTGTGTGTGTGTGTGTGAGAGAGCGAGAGGGGAACGTGTGTGTGTGAGAGAGCGCGAGAGGGGAATGTGTGTGTGTGTGAGAGCAAGAGGGGAACGTGTGTGTGTGTGAGAGCAAGAGGGGAACGTGTGTGTGTGAGAGCGAGAGGGGAACGTGTGTGTGTGAGAGCGAGAGGGGAACGTGTGTGTGTATGTGTGTGTGAGAGCGCGAGAGGGGAACGTGTGTGTGTGTGAGAGCGAGAGGGGAACGTGTGTGTGTATGTGTGTGAGCGCGAGAGGGGAACGTGTGTGTGTGAGAGCGAGAGGGGAACGTGTGTGTGTATGTGTGTGTGAGAGCGCGAGAGGGGAACGTGTGTGTGTGTGAGAGCGAGAGGGGAACGTGTGTGTGAGTGTGTGAGAGCGCGAGAGGGGAACGTGTGTGTGTGTGAGAGCGAGAGGGGAACGTGTGTGTGAGTGTGTGAGAGCGCGAGAGGGGAACGTGTGTGTGTGTGAGAGAGCGAGAGGGGAACGTGTGTGTGAGTGTGTGAGAGCGCGAGAGGGGAACGTGTGTGTGTGTGTGAGAGAGCGAGAGGGGAACGTGTGTGTGTGTGTGAGAGAGCGAGAGGGGAACGTGTGTGTGTGAGAGAGCGAGAGGGGAACGTGTGTGTGAGAGAGCGGGAGGGGAACGTGTGTGTGTGAGAGCGCGAGAGGGGAACGTGTGTGTGTGTGTGAGAGAGCGAGAGGGGAACGTGTGTGTGTGAGAGAGCGAGAGGGGAACGTGTGTGTGTGTGAGAGAGCGAGAGGGGAACATGAGTGTGTGTGTGTGTGAGAGAGCGAGAGGGGAACGTGTGTGTGTGTGAGAGCGAGAGGGGAACGTGTGTGTGTGTGTGTGAGAGAGCGAGAGGGGAACGTGTGTGTGTGTGTGAGAGAGAGCGAGAGGGGAACGTGTGTGTGAGAGAGCGGGAGGGGAACGTGTGTGTGAGAGAGAGCGAGAGGGGAACATGAGTGTGTGTGTGTGTGAGAGAGCGAGAGGGGAACGTGTGTCTGTGAGAGAGCGAGAGGGGAACGTGTGTGTGTGTGAGAGAGCGAGAGGGGAACATGAGTGTGTGTGTGTGTGAGAGAGCGAGAGGGGAACGTGTGTGTGTGTGAGAGCGAGAGGGGAACGTGTGTGTGTGTGTGTGAGAGAGCGAGAGGGGAACGTGTGTGTGTGTGTGTGTGAGAGAGCGAGAGGGGAACGTGTGTGTGAGAGAGCGGGAGGGGAACGTGTGTGTGAGAGAGAGCGAGAGGGGAACATGAGTGTGTGTGTGTGTGAGAGAGCGAGAGGGGAACGTGTGTCTGTGTGTGTGTGTGTGAGAGCGAGAGAGGGGAACGTGTGTGTGTGAGAGAGCGCGAGAGGGGAACGTGTGTGTGTGTGAGAGCAAGAGGGGAACGTGTGTGTGTGTGTGAGAGAGCAAGAGGGGAACATGAGTGTGTGTGAGAGAGCGAGAGGGGAACGTGTGTGTGTGTGTGTGTGAGAGCGAGAGAGGGGAACGTGTGTGTGTGAGAGAGCGCGAGAGGGGAACGTGTGTGTGTGTGAGAGCAAGAGGGGAACGTGTGTGTGTGTGAGAGCAAGAGGGGAACGTGTGTGTGTGTGAGAGCGCGAGAGGGGAACGTGTGTGTGTGAGAGAGCAAGAGGGGAACGTGTGTGTGTGAGAGAGCAAGAGGGGAACGTGTGTGTGTGTGAGAGCGCGAGAGGGGAACGTGTGTGTGTGTGAGAGCGAGAGGGGAACGTGTGTGTGAGTGTGTGAGAGCGCGAGAGGGGAACGTGAGTGTGTGAGAGCGCGAGAGGGGAACGTGTGTGTGTGTGAGAGAGCGAGAGGGGAACGTGTGTGTGAGTGTGTGAGAGCGCGAGAGGGGAACGTGTGTGTGTGTGAGAGAGCGAGAGGGGAACGTGTGTGTGTGAGAGAGCGAGAGGGGAACGTGTGTGTGTGTGTGTGTGTGTGTGAGAGCGCGAGAGGGGAACGTGTGTGTGTGAGAGAGCGAGAGGGGAACGTGTGTGTGTGTGTGTGTGTGTGAGAGCGCGAGAGGGGAACGTGTGTGTGTGTGAGAGCGAGAGGGGAACGTGTGTGTGTGTGTGAGAGAGCGAGAGGGGAACGTGTGTGTGTGAGAGCGCGAGAGGGGAACGTGTGTGTGAGAGAGCGGGAGGGGAACGTGTGTGTGTGAGAGAGCAAGAGGAGAACATGAGTGTGTGTGTGTGTGAGAGAGCGAGAGGGGAACGTGTGTGTGTGAGAGCGCGAGAGGGGAACGTGTGTGTGAGAGAGAGCAAGAGGGGAACATGTGTGTGTGAGAGAGCAAGAGGGGAACGTGTGTGTGTGTGAGAGCGCGAGAGGGGAACGTGTGTGTGTGAGAGAGCAAGAGGGGAACATGCGTGTGTGTGTGTGTGTGTGAGAGAGCGAGAGGGGAACGTGTGTGTGTGTGAGAGCGAGAGGGGAACGTGTGTGTGTGTGTGTGTGAGAGAGAGAGAGCAAGAGGGGAACATGAGTATGTGTGTGTGTGAGAGAGCGAGAGGGGAACGTGTGTGTGTGTGTGTGTGTGTGAGAGCGCGAGAGGGGAACGTGTGTGTGTGAGAGAGCAAGAGGGGAACGTGTGTGTGTGTGAGAGCAAGAGGGGAACGTGTGTGTGTGAGAGAGCAAGAGGGGAACGTGTGTGTGTGTGAGAGCAAGAGGGGAACGTGTGTGTGTGTGAGAGCGCGAGAGGGGAACGTGTGTGTGTGAGAGAGCAAGAGGGGAACATGCGTGTGTGTGTGTGTGTGTGAGAGAGCGAGAGGGGAACGTGTGTGTGTGTGAGAGCGAGAGGGGAACGTGTGTGTGTGTGTGAGCGCGAGAGGGGAACGTGTGTGTGTGTGTGTGTGTGTGTGTGAGCGAGAGGGGAACGTGTGTGTGAGATCGCGAGAGGGGAACGTGTGTGTGTGAGCGCGAGAGGGGAACGTGTGTGTGTGTGTGTGTGTGTGTGTGAGCGAGAGGGGAACGTGTGTGTGAGATCGCGAGAGGGGAACGTGTGTGTGTGAGCGCGAGAGAGGAACGTGTGTGTGAGAGAGCGAGAGGGTAACGTGTGAGTGTGAGAGCGAGAGGGGAACGTGTGTGTGTGTGTGTGTGAGAGCGAGAGGGGAATGTGTGTGTGTGAGAGAGCGAGAGGGGAACGTGTGTGTGTGTGTGAGAGAGAGCGAGAGGGGAACGTGTGTGTGTGTGTGAGAGAGCGAGAGGGGAATGTGTGTGTGTGAGAGAGCGAGAGGGGAACGTGTGTGTGTGTGTGAGAGAGAGCGAGAGGTGAATGTTTGTGTGTGAGAGAGCGAGAGGGGAACGTGTGTGTGTGTGTAAGAGAGCGAGAGGGGAACGTGTGTGTGAGAGAGAGCGAGAGGGGAACGTGTGTGTGTGTGTGAGAGAGAGCGAGAGGGGAATGTGTGTGTGTGAGAGAGCGAGAGGGGAACATGTGTGTGTGAGAGCGCGAGAGGGGAACGTGTGTGTGTGAGAGCGAGAGGGGAATGTGTGTGTGTGAGAGCGCGAGAGGGGAACGTGTGTGTGTGTGAGAGAGCGAGAGGGGAACGTGTGTGTGTGAGAGCGCGAGAGGGGAACGTGTGTGTGTGAGAGAGAGCGAGAGGGGAACGTGTGAGTGTGAGAGCGAGAGGGGAACGTGTGTGTGTGTGAGAGAGCGAGAGGGGAATGTGTGTGTGTGTGTGAGAGCGAGAGGGGAACGTGTGTGTGTGTGTGAGAGAGCGAGAGGGGAACGTGTGTGTGTGAGAGCGCGAGAGGGGAACGTGTGTGTGTGTGAGAGAGCGAGAGGGGAACGTGTGTGTGTGTGAGAGAGCGAGAGGGGAACGTGTGAGTGTGAGTGTGAGAGCGAGAGGGGAACGTGTGTGTGTGTGAGAGAGCGAGAGGGGAATGTGTGTGTGTGTGTGAGAGCGAGAGGGGAACGTGTGTGTGTGTGTGAGAGAGCGCGAGGGGAACGTGTGTGTGAGAGAGCGAGAGGGGAACGTGTGTGTGTGTGTGTGTGTGAGAGAGAGCGAGAGGGGAACGTGTGTGTGTGTGAGAGAGAGAGCGAGAGGGGAACGTGTGTGTGTGTGTGTGTGTGTGTGTGTGAGAGAGAGCGAGAGGGGAACGTGTGTGTGTGTGAGAGAGAGCGAGAGGGAAACGTGTGTGTGTGTGTGAGAGAGAGCGAGAGGGGAACGTGTGTGTGTGTGAGAGAGAGCGAGAGGGAAACGTGTGTGTGTGTGTGAGAGAGCGAGAGGGGAACGTGTGTGTGTGTGAGAGAGAGAGCGAGAGGGGAACGTGTGTGTGTGTGAGAGAGAGCGAGAGGGAAACGTGTGTGTGTGTGTGAGAGAGAGCGAGAGGGGAACGTGTGTGTGTGTGTGAGAGTGAGAGAGAGCGAGAGGGGAACGTGTGTGTGTGTGAGAGAGAGCGAGAGGGAAACGTGTGTGTGTGTGTGAGAGAGAGCGAGAGGGGAACGTGTGTGTGTGTGTGAGAGTGAGAGGGGAACGTGTGTGTGTGTGTGTGTGTGAGAGCGCGAGTGGGGAACGTGTGTGTGTGTGAGAGAGCGAGAGGGGAACGTGTGTGTGTGTGAGAGAGAGAGCGAGAGGGGAACGTGTGTGTGTGTGTGTGTGTGTGTGTGAGAGAGAGCGAGAGGGGAACGTGTGTGTGTGTGAGAGAGAGCGAGAGGGAAACGTGTGTGTGTGTGTGAGAGAGAGCGAGAGGGGAACGTGTGTGTGTGTGAGAGAGAGCAAGAGGGGAATGTGTGTGTGTGTGAGAGAGAGCGAGAGGGGAACGTGTGTGTGTGTGAGAGAGAGCGAGAGGGGAACGTGTGTGTGTGTGTGTGTGAGAGCAAGAGGGGAACGTGTGTGTGTGTGTGAGAGAGCGAGAGGGGAACGTGTGTGTGTGTGTGTGTGTGTGAGAGAGAGCGAGAGGGGAACGTGTGTGTGTGTGAGAGAGAGCGAGAGGGGAACGTGTCTGTGTGTGTGTGAGAGAGAGAGCGAGAGGGGAACGTGTGTGTGTGTGAGAGAGAGCGAGAGGGGAACGTGTGTGTGTGTGTGTGTGTGTGTGAGAGAGAGCGAGAGGGGAACGTGTGTGTGTGTGAGAGAGAGCGAGAGGGGAACGTGTCTGTGTGTGTGTGAGAGAGAGAGCGAGAGGGGAACGTGTGTGTGTGTGTGAGAGAGCGAGAGGGGAACGTGTGTGTGTGAGAGAGAGCGAGAGGGGAACGTGTGTGTGTGTGAGAGAGCGAGAGGGGAACGTGTGTGTGTGTGTGTGTGTGAGAGCGAGAGGGGAACGTGTGTGTGTGAGAGAGCGAGAGGGGAACGTGTGTGTGTGAGAGAGCGAGAGGGGAACGTGTGTGTGTGAGAGAGCGAGAGGGGAACGTGTGTGTGTGTGAGAGCGAGAGGGGAACGTGTGTGTGTGAGAGAGCGAGAGGGGAACGTGTGTGTGTGTGAGAGCGAGAGGGGAACGTGTGTGTGTGAGCGCGAGAGGGGAACGTGTGTGTGTGTGTGTGAGAGCGAGAGGGGAACGTGTGTGTGTGTGTGAGCGGGAGAGGGGAACGTGTGTGTGTGAGAGAGCGAGAGGGGAACGTGTGTGTGTGTGTGTGAGAGCGAGAAGGGAACGTGTGTGTGTGAGAGAGCGAGAGGGGAACGTGTGTGTGTGTGTGAGCGCGAGAGGGGAACGTGTGTGTGTGTGTGAGAGAGCGAGAGGGGAACGTGTGTGTGTGTGTGTGAGAGAGCGAGAGGGGAACGTGTGTGTGTGTGAGAGCGCGAGAGGGGAACGTGTGTGTGTGTGAGAGCGCGAGAGGGGAACGTGTGTGTGTGTGTGAGAGAGAGCGAGAGGGGAACGTGTGTGTGTGAGAGAGCGAGAGGGGAACGTGTGTGTGTGTGTGAGTGCGAGAGGGGAACGTGTGTGTGTGTGTGTGAGAGAGCGAGAGGGGAACGTGTGTGTGTGTGAGAGCGCGAGAGGGGAACGTGTGTGTGTGTGAGAGCGCGAGAGGGGAACGTGTGTGTGTGAGAGAGAGCGAGAGGGGAACGTGTGTGTGAGAGAGAGAGGGGAATGTGTGTGTGAGAGAGAGGGGAACGTGTCTGTGTGTGAGAGAGCGAGAGGGGAACGTGTGTGTGTGAGAGAGAGGGGAATGTGTGTGTGTGAGAGAGAGCGAGAGGGGAACGTGTGTGTGTGTGAGAGAGCGAGAGGGGAACGTGTGTGTGTGAGAGAGAGCGAGAGGGGAACGTGTGTGTGTGTGTGAGCGCGAGAGGGGAACGTGTGTGTGAGAGAGAGAGGGGAATGTGTGTGTGTGAGAGAGCGCGAGAGGGGAACGTGTGTGTGTGAGAGAGAGGGGAATGTGTGTGTGTGAGAGAGAGCGAGAGGGGAACGTGTGTGTGTGTGTGAGCGCGAGAGGGGAACGTGTGTGTGTGTGTGAGAGCGCGAGAGGGGAACGTGTGTGTGTGTGTGAGCGCGAGAGGGGAACGTGTGTGTGTGAGAGAGCGAGAGGGGAACGTGTGTGTGTGTGTGAGAGAGAGAGAGGGGAATGTGTGTGTGTGTGTGAGAGAGAGAGAGGGGAATGTGTGTGTGTGAGAGAGCGAGAGGGGAACGTGTGTGTGTGTGTGAGAGCGCGAGAGGGGAACGTGTGTGTATGAGAGAGAGGGGAATGTGTGTGTGTGAGAGAGAGCGAGAGGGGAACGTGTGTGTGTGTGTGAGAGAGAGAGAGGGGAATGTGTGTGTGTGTGTGAGAGAGAGAGAGGGGAATGTGTGTGTGAGAGAGAGCGAGAGGGGAACGTGTGTGTGTGTGTGTGAGCGCGAGAGGGGAACGTGTGTGTGTGAGAGAGAGGGGAACGTGTGTGTGTGAGAGAGAGGGGAATGTGTGTGTGTGAGAGAGAGCGCGAGAGGGGAACGTGTGTGTGTGTGTGAGAGAGCGAGAGGGGAATGTGTGTGTGTGTGTGAGAGAGCGAGAGGGGAACGTGTGTGTGTGTGAGAGAGCGAGAGGGGAACGTGTGTGTGTGTGAGAGAGCGAGAGGGGAACGTGTGTGTGTGTGAGAGAGCGAGAGGGGAACGTGTGTGTGTGAGAGAGAGGGGAACATGTGTGTGTGAGAGAGAGGGGAACGTGTGTGTGTGTGTGAGAGCGCGAGAGGGGAACGTGTGTGTGTGTGTGAGAGAGCGAGAGGGGAACGTGTGTGTGTGTGAGAGAGCGAGAGGGGAACGTGTGTGTGTGTGAGAGAGCGAGAGGGGAACGTGTGTGTGTGTGAGAGAGGGGAATGTGTGTGTGAGAGCGGAACGAGCGTGTGTGTGTGTGTGTGTGAGAGAGCGAGAGGGGAACGTGTGTGTGTGTGAGAGAGCGTGAGGGGAACGTGTGTGTGTGTGAGTGTGTGTGAGAGAGCGAGAGGGGAACGTGTGTGTGTGTGAGAGAGCGTGAGGGGAACGTGTGTGTGTGTGAGTGTGTGTGAGAGAGCGAGAGGGGAACGTGTGTGTGTGTGAGAGAGCGAGAGGGGAACGTGTGTGTGTGAGAGAGAGGGGAATGTGTGTGTGAGAGAGAGGGGAACGTGTGAGTGAGAGAGAGGGGAACGTGTGAGTGAGAGAGCGAGAGGGGTGTGTGTGTGTGTGAGTGAGAGCGAGGGGAACGTGTGTGTGAGAGAGAGGGGAATGTGTGTGTGTGTGAGAGAGCGAGAGGTGAACGTGTGTGTGTGTGTGAGAGCGAGAGGGGTGTGTGTGTGTGAGTGACAGAGAGGGGAACGTGTGTGTGAGAGAGAGGGGAACGTGTGTGTGAGAGCGGAACGAGCGTGTGTGTGTGTGTGAGAGAGCGAGAGGGGAACGTGTGTGTGAGTGTGTGAGAGCGCGAGAGGGGAACGTGTGTGTGTGTGAGAGAGCGAGAGGGGAACGTGTGTGTGTGAGAGAGCGAGAGGGGAACGTGTGTGTGTGTGTGTGTGTGTGAGAGCGCGAGAGGGGAACGTGTGTGTGTGTGAGAGCGAGAGGGGAACGTGTGTGTGTGTGTGAGAGAGCGAGAGGGGAACGTGTGTGTGTGAGAGCGCGAGAGGGGAACGTGTGTGTGAGAGAGCGGGAGGGGAACGTGTGTGTGTGAGAGAGCAAGAGGAGAACATGAGTGTGTGTGTGTGTGAGAGAGCGAGAGGGGAACGTGTGTGTGTGAGAGCGCGAGAGGGGAACGTGTGTGTGAGAGAGAGCAAGAGGGGAACATGTGTGTGTGAGAGAGCAAGAGGGGAACATGAGTATGTGTGTGTGTGAGAGAGCGAGAGGGGAACGTGTGTGTGTGTGTGTGTGTGAGAGCGCGAGAGGGGAACGTGTGTGTGTGAGAGAGCGCGAGAGGGGAACGTGTGTGTGTGTGAGAGCAAGAGGGGAACGTGTGTGTGTGAGAGAGCAAGAGGGGAACGTGTGTGTGTGTGAGAGCAAGAGGGGAACGTGTGTGTGTGAGAGAGCAAGAGGGGAACGTGTGTGTGTGTGAGAGCAAGAGGGGAACGTGTGTGTGTGAGAGAGCAAGAGGGGAACGTGTGTGTGTGTGAGAGCAAGAGGGGAACGTGTGTGTGTGTGAGAGCGCGAGAGGGGAACGTGTGTGTGTGAGAGAGCAAGAGGGGAACATGCGTGTGTGTGTGTGTGTGTGAGAGAGCGAGAGGGGAACGTGTGTGTGTGTGAGAGCGAGAGGGGAACGTGTGTGTGTGTGTGAGCGCGAGAGGGGAACGTGTGTGTGTGTGTGTGTGAGCGAGAGGGGAACGTGTGTGTGAGATCGCGAGAGGGGAACGTGTGTGTGTGAGCGCGAGAGGGGAACGTGTGTGTGTGTGTGTGTGTGTGTGTGAGCGAGAGGGGAACGTGTGTGTGAGATCGCGAGAGGGGAACGTGTGTGTGTGAGCGCGAGAGAGGAACGTGTGTGTGAGAGAGCGAGAGGGTAACGTGTGAGTGTGAGAGCGAGAGGGGAACGTGTGTGTGTGTGTGTGTGTGTGAGAGCGAGAGGGGAATGTGTGTGTGTGAGAGAGCGAGAGGGGAACGTGTGTGTGTGTGTGAGAGAGAGCGAGAGGGGAACGTGTGTGTGTGTGTGAGAGAGCGAGAGGGGAATGTGTGTGTGTGAGAGAGCGAGAGGGGAACGTGTGTGTGTGTGTGAGAGAGAGCGAGAGGTGAATGTTTGTGTGTGAGAGAGCGAGAGGGGAACGTGTGTGTGTGTGTAAGAGAGCGAGAGGGGAACGTGTGTGTGAGAGAGAGCGAGAGGGGAACGTGTGTGTGTGTGTGAGAGAGAGCGAGAGGGGAATGTGTGTGTGTGAGAGAGCGAGAGGGGAACATGTGTGTGTGAGAGCGCGAGAGGGGAACGTGTGTGTGTGAGAGCGAGAGGGGAATGTGTGTGTGTGAGAGCGCGAGAGGGGAACGTGTGTGTGTGTGAGAGAGCGAGAGGGGAACGTGTGTGTGTGAGAGCGCGAGAGGGGAACGTGTGTGTGTGAGAGAGAGCGAGAGGGGAACGTGTGAGTGAGAGAGCGAGAGGGGAACGTGTGTGTGTGTGAGAGAGCGAGAGGGGAATGTGTGTGTGTGTGTGAGAGCGAGAGGGGAACGTGTGTGTGTGTGTGAGAGAGCGAGAGGGGAACGTGTGTGTGTGAGAGAGCGAGAGGGGAACGTGTGTGTGTGTGAGAGAGCGAGAGGGGAACGTGTGTGTGTGAGAGCGCGAGAGGGGAACGTGTGTGTGTGTGAGAGAGCGAGAGGGGAACGTGTGTGTGTGTGAGAGAGCGAGAGGGGAACGTGTGAGTGTGAGTGTGAGAGCGAGAGGGGAACGTGTGTGTGTGTGAGAGAGCGAGAGGGGAATGTGTGTGTGTGTGTGAGAGCGAGAGGGGAACGTGTGTGTGTGTGTGAGAGAGCGCGAGGGGAACGTGTGTGTGAGAGAGCGAGAGGGGAACGTGTGTGTGTGTGTGTGTGTGAGAGAGAGCGAGAGGGGAACGTGTGTGTGTGTGAGAGAGAGAGCGAGAGGGGAACGTGTGTGTGTGTGTGTGTGTGTGTGTGTGAGAGAGAGCGAGAGGGGAACGTGTGTGTGTGTGAGAGAGAGCGAGAGGGAAACGTGTGTGTGTGTGTGAGAGAGAGCGAGAGGGGAACGTGTGTGTGTGTGAGAGAGAGCGAGAGGGAAACGTGTGTGTGTGTGTGAGAGAGCGAGAGGGGAACGTGTGTGTGTGTGAGAGAGAGAGCGAGAGGGGAACGTGTGTGTGTGTGAGAGAGAGCGAGAGGGAAACGTGTGTGTGTGTGTGAGAGAGAGCGAGAGGGGAACGTGTGTGTGTGTGTGAGAGTGAGAGGGGAACGTGTGTGTGTGTGTGTGTGTGTGAGAGAGAGCGAGAGGGGAACGTGTGTGTGTGTGTGAGAGTGAGAGGGGAACGTGTGTGTGTGTGTGTGTGTGAGAGCGCGAGTGGGGAACGTGTGTGTGTGTGAGAGAGCGAGAGGGGAACGTGTGTGTGTGTGTGTGTGTGAGAGAGAGCGAGAGGGGAACGTGTGTGTGTGTGAGAGAGAGAGCGAGAGGGGAACGTGTGTGTGTGTGTGTGTGTGTGTGTGTGAGAGAGAGCGAGAGGGGAACGTGTGTGTGTGTGAGAGAGAGCGAGAGGGAAACGTGTGTGTGTGTGTGAGAGAGAGCGAGAGGGGAACGTGTGTGTGTGTGAGAGAGAGCAAGAGGGGAACGTGTGTGTGTGTGAGAGAGAGCGAGAGGGGAACGTGTGTGTGTGTGAGAGAGAGCGAGAGGGGAACGTGTGTGTGTGTGTGTGTGAGAGCAAGAGGGGAACGTGTGTGTGTGTGTGAGAGAGAGCGAGAGGGGAACGTGTGTGTGTGTGAGAGAGAGCGAGAGGGGAACGTGTGTGTGTGTGTGTGTGTGTGTGAGAGAGAGCGAGAGGGGAACGTGTGTGTGTGTGAGAGAGAGCGAGAGGGGAACGTGTCTGTGTGTGTGTGAGAGAGAGAGCGAGAGGGGAACGTGTGTGTGTGTGTGAGAGAGCGAGAGGGGAACGTGTGTGTGTGAGAGAGAGCGAGAGGGGAACGTGTGTGTGTGTGAGAGAGCGAGAGGGGAACGTGTGTGTGTGTGTGTGTGTGAGAGCGAGAGGGGAACGTGTGTGTGTGAGAGAGCGAGAGGGGAACGTGTGTGTGTGAGAGAGCGAGAGGGGAACGTGTGTGTGTGTGAGAGCGAGAGGGGAACGTGTGTGTGTGAGAGAGCGAGAGGGGAACGTGTGTGTGTGTGAGAGCGAGAGGGGAACGTGTGTGTGTGAGCGCGAGAGGGGAACGTGTGTGTGTGTGTGTGAGAGCGAGAGGGGAACGTGTGTGTGTGTGTGAGCGGGAGAGGGGAACGTGTGTGTGTGAGAGAGCGAGAGGGGAACGTGTGTGTGTGTGTGTGAGAGCGAGAAGGGAACGTGTGTGTGTGAGAGAGCGAGAGGGGAACGTGTGTGTGTGTGTGAGCGCGAGAGGGGAACGTGTGTGTGTGTGTGAGAGAGCGAGAGGGGAACGTGTGTGTGTGTGTGTGAGAGAGCGAGAGGGGAACGTGTGTGTGTGTGAGAGCGCGAGAGGGGAACGTGTGTGTGTGTGAGAGCGCGAGAGGGGAACGTGTGTGTGTGTGTGTGAGAGAGAGCGAGAGGGGAACGTGTGTGTGTGAGAGAGCGAGAGGGGAACGTGTGTGTGTGTGTGAGTGCGAGAGGGGAACGTGTGTGTGTGTGTGTGAGAGAGCGAGAGGGGAACGTGTGTGTGTGTGAGAGCGCGAGAGGGGAACGTGTGTGTGTGTGAGAGCGCGAGAGGGGAACGTGTGTGTGTGAGAGAGAGGGGAATGTGTGTGTGTGAGAGAGAGCGAGAGGGGAACGTGTGTGTGAGAGAGAGAGGGGAATGTGTGTGTGAGAGAGAGGGGAACGTGTGTGTGTGTGAGAGAGCGAGAGGGGAACGTGTGTGTGTGAGAGAGAGGGGAATGTGTGTGTGTGAGAGAGAGCGAGAGGGGAACGTGTGTGTGTGTGAGAGAGCGAGAGGGGAACGTGTGTGTGTGAGAGAGAGCGAGAGGGGAACGTGTGTGTGTGTGTGAGCGCGAGAGGGGAACGTGTGTGTGAGAGAGAGAGGGGAATGTGTGTGTGTGAGAGAGCGCGAGAGGGGAACGTGTGTGTGTGAGAGAGAGGGGAATGTGTGTGTGTGAGAGAGAGCGAGAGGGGAACGTGTGTGTGTGTGTGAGCGCGAGAGGGGAACGTGTGTGTGTGTGTGAGAGCGCGAGAGGGGAACGTGTGTGTGTGTGTGAGCGCGAGAGGGGAACGTGTGTGTGTGAGAGAGCGAGAGGGGAACGTGTGTGTGTGTGTGAGAGAGAGAGAGGGGAATGTGTGTGTGTGTGTGAGAGAGAGAGAGGGGAATGTGTGTGTGTGAGAGAGCGAGAGGGGAACGTGTGTGTGTGTGTGAGAGCGCGAGAGGGGAACGTGTGTGTGTGAGAGAGAGGGGAATGTGTGTGTGTGAGAGAGAGCGAGAGGGGAACGTGTGTGTGTGTGTGAGAGAGAGAGAGGGGAATGTGTGTGTGTGTGTGAGAGAGAGAGAGAGGGGAATGTGTGTGTGAGAGAGAGCGAGAGGGGAACGTGTGTGTGTGAGAGAGAGGGGAACGTGTGTGTGTGAGAGAGAGGGGAATGTGTGTGTGTGAGAGAGAGCGCGAGAGGGGAACGTGTGTGTGTGTGTGAGAGAGCGAGAGGGGAATGTGTGTGTGTGTGTGAGAGAGCGAGAGGGGAACGTGTGTGTGTGTGTGAGAGAGCGAGAGGGGAACGTGTGTGTGTGTGAGAGAGCGAGAGGGGAACGTGTGTGTGTGTGAGAGAGCGAGAGGGGAACGTGTGTGTGTGAGAGAGAGGGGAACATGTGTGTGTGAGAGAGAGGGGAACGTGTGTGTGTGTGTGAGAGCGCGAGAGGGGAACGTGTGTGTGTGTGTGAGAGAGCGAGAGGGGAACGTGTGTGTGTGTGAGAGAGCGAGAGGGGAACGTGTGTGTGTGTGAGAGAGCGAGAGGGGAACGTGTGTGTGTGTGAGAGAGGGGAATGTGTGTGTGAGAGCGGAACGAGCGTGTGTGTGTGTGTGTGTGAGAGAGCGAGAGGGGAACGTGTGTGTGTGTGAGAGAGCGTGAGGGGAACGTGTGTGTGTGTGAGTGTGTGTGAGAGAGCGAGAGGGGAACGTGTGTGTGTGTGAGAGAGCGTGAGGGGAACGTGTGTGTGTGTGAGTGTGTGTGAGAGAGCGAGAGGGGAACGTGTGTGTGTGTGAGAGAGCGAGAGGGGAACGTGTGTGTGTGAGAGAGAGGGGAATGTGTGTGTGAGAGAGAGGGGAACGTGTGAGTGAGAGAGAGGGGAACGTGTGAGTGAGAGAGCGAGAGGGGTGTGTGTGTGTGTGAGTGAGAGCGAGGGGAACGTGTGTGTGAGAGAGAGGGGAATGTGTGTGTGTGTGAGAGAGCGAGAGGTGAACGTGTGTGTGTGTGTGAGAGCGAGAGGGGTGTGTGTGTGTGAGTGAGAGAGAGGGGAACGTGTGTGTGAGAGAGAGGGGAACGTGTGTGTGAGAGCGGAACGAGCGTGTGTGTGTGTGTGTGTGTGAGAGAGCGAGAGGGGAACGTGTGTGTGTGAGAGAGAGGGGAATGTGTGTGTGAGAGAGAGGGGAACGTGTGAGTGAGAGAGAGGGGAACGTGTGAGTGAGAGAGAGGGGAACGTGTGAGTGAGAGAGAGGGGAATGTGTGTGTGTGTGAGAGAGCGAGAGGTGAACGTGTGTGTGTGTGAGAGCGAGAGGGGTGTGTGTGTGTGAGTGAGAGAGAGGGGAACGTGTGTGTGAGAGAGAGGGGAACGTGTGTGTGTGTGAGAGAGCGAGAGGGGAACGTGTGTGTGTGTGAGAGAGGGGAATGTGTGTGTGAGAGCGGAACGAGCGTGTGTGTGTGTGTGTGTGAGAGAGCGAGAGGGGAACGTGTGTGTGTGAGAGAGAGGGGAATGTGTGTGTGAGAGAGAGGGGAACGTGTGAGTGAGAGAGAGGGGAACGTGTGAGTGAGAGAGAGGGGAATGTGTGTGTGTGTGAGAGAGCGAGAGGTGAACGTGTGTGTGTGTGAGAGCGAGAGGGGTGTGTGTGTGAGTGAGAGAGAGGGGAACGTGTGTGTGAGAGAGAGGGGAATGTGTGTGTGAGAGAGAGGGGAACGTGTGAGTGAGAGAGAGGGGAACGTGTGAGTGAGAGTGCGAGAGGGGTGTGTGTGTGTGAGAGAGCGAGAGGGGAACGTGTGTGTGTGAGTGAGAGAGAGGGGAATGTGTGTGTGAGAGAGAGGGGAATGTGTGTGTGTGAGAGAGCGAGAGGGGAACGTGTGTGTGTGTGTGAGCGCGAGAGGGGAACGTGTGTGTGTGAGAGAGCGAGAGGGGAACGTGTGTGTGTGAGAGAGCGAGAGGGGAACGTTTCTGTGTGTGAGAGCGCGAGGGGAACGTGTGTGTGAGAGAGCGAGAGGGGAACGTGTGTGTGTGTGTGTGTGAGAGAGCGAGAGGGGAATGTGTGTGTGTGTGTGAGAGAGAGGGGAATGTGTGTGTGTGTGTGAGAGAGAGCGGGGAACATGTGTGTGTGTGTGAGAGAGAGGGGAATGTGTGTGTGTGTGAGAGAGAGGGGAATTTGTGTGTGTGTGAGAGAGAGAGGGGAATTTGTGTGTGTGTGAGAGAGCGAGAGGGGAACGTGTGTGTGTGAGAGAGCGAGAGGGGAACGTGTGTGTGTGTGTGAGAGAGAGGGGAATGTGTGTGTGTGAGAGAGCGAGAGGGGAACGTGTGTGTGTGTGAGAGAGGGGAACGTGTGTGTGTGTGTGAGAGAGAGGGGAATATGTGTGTGTGTGTGTGAGAGCGAGAGGGGAATATGTGTGTGTGTGTGAGAGAGCGAGAGGGGAACGTGTGTGTGTGTGAGAGAGGGGAACGTGTGTGTGTGTGTGTGAGAGAGAGGGGAATATGTGTGTGTGTGTGTGAGAGCGAGAGGGGAACGTGTGTGTGTGTGTGAGAGAGATTGGAACTTTTGTGTGTGTGTGTGAGAGAGAGCGAGAGGGGAACGTGTGTGTGTGTGAGAGAGGGGAACGTTTGTGTGTGTGAGAGCGAGAGGGGAACGTGTGTGTGTGTGTGAGAGAGAGGGGAACGTGTGTGTGTGAGAGAGCGAGAGGGGAACTTTTGTGTGTGTGTGTGTGTGTGTGTGTGTGTGAGAGCGAGAGGGGAACGTTTGTGTGTGTGAGAGCGAGAGGGGAACGTGTGTGTGTGTGTGAGAGAGAGGGGAACGTGTGTGTGAGAGAGAGGGGAATGTGTGTGTGTGTGAGAGAGAGGGGAATGTGTGTGAGAGAGAGAGGGGAACGTGTGTGTGTGTGTCAAGAAGATCGCTCCCCTCAAATCTAAATCAGGGGACATAATCACTGACCAACACAAACAAATGGACGGCTGGGTGGAACACTACCTAGAACTGTACTCCAGGGAGAATGTTGTCACTGAGACCGCCCTCAATGCAGCCCAGCCTCTACCAGTCAAGGATGAGCTGGACGTACAGCCAACCAAATCGGAACTCAGCGATGCCATTGATTCTCCAGCCAGCGGAAAAGCCCCTGGGAAGGACGGCATTACCCCTGAAATCATCAAGAGTGCCAAGCCTGCTATACTCTCAGCACTCCATGAACTGCTTTGCCTGTGCTGGGACGAGGGAGCAGTACCCCAGGACATGCGCGATGCCAACATCTTCACCCTCTACAAAAACAAAGGTGACCGGGGTGACTGCGACAACTAACGTGGAATCTCCCTGCTCAGCACAGTGGGGAAAGTCTTTGCCCGAGACTTAGCAGTTGGCAGGAAAAAAGACAGAGGCGCAAGGGGAGAGCCAACTGTGTAACAGCCCCGACAAACAAATTTCTCTGCAGCACCCGTGGAAGAGCCTGTCACTCTAGAATTGGCCCTTATAGCCACTCCAGGCGCTGCTTCACAAACCACTGACCACCTCCAGGCACGTATCCATTGTCTCTCGAGACAAGGAGGCCCAAAAGATTCCTCTATTCCCTTCCTATTCATATATTTGTCAAGATGTCTCTTAAACGTCTCTGTGGGACCTGCTTCCACCACCTCCCCCGGCAGCAAGTTCCAGGCACTCACCACCCTCTGTGTAAAGAACCTGCCTCGCACATCCCCTCGAAACTTTGCCCCTCGCACCTTAAACCTATGTCCCCACGGTAACTGACTCTTCCACCCTGGGGAAAAAGCTTCTGACTCTCCACTCTGTCCAGGCCGCTCATAACTTTGTAAACACACACACGTTCCCCTCTCTCTCACACACTCTATCATGTCGCCCCCCCCCCCCCCCCCTCCACCTCCGTCGTTCCAGTGAAAACAATCCGAGTTTATCCAACCTCTCCTCATAGCTGATGCCCTCCAGACCAGGCAACATCCTGGTAAACCTCCTCTGTACCCTCTCCAAAGCCTCCACGTCCTTCTTGTAGTGTGGCGACCAGAACTGCACGCAATATTCTAAGTGTGGCCTAACTAAGGTTCTGTACAGCTGCAACATGACTTGCCAATTTTTATACCCTATGCCCCGAACGATGAAGGCAAGCATGCCGTATGCTTTCTTGACTACCTTATCCACCTGCGTTGCCACTTTCAGTGACCTGTGGACCTGTACGCCCAGATCTCTCTGCCTGTCAATACTCCTAAGGGTTCTGCCATTTACTGTATACTTCCCACCTGCGTTAGACCTTCCAAAATGCATTACCCCACAATTGTCCGGATTAAACTCCATCTGCCATTTCTCCGCCCAAGTCTCCAACCGATCTCTATCCTGCTGTATCCTCTGACAATCCTCATCATTATCGGCAACTCCACCAACCTTTGTGTTGTCCGCAAACTTACGAATCAGACCAGCTACATTTCCCTCCAAATCATTTATATATACTACAAAGAGCAAAGGTCCCAGCACTGATCCCTGTGGAACACCACTAGTCACATCCCTCCATTCAGAAAAAAAACCCATCCACTGTTACCCTCTGTCTTCCGTGACCGAGCCAGTTCTGTATCCATCTTGCCAGCTCACCTCTGATCCCGTGTGACTTCACCTTTTGTACCAGTCTGCCATGAGGGACCTTGTCAAAGGCTTTACTAAAGTCCATATAGACAACATCCACCGCCCTTCCCTTATCAATCATCTTCGTCACTCCCTCAAAAAACTCCATCAAGTCAGTAAGACACGACCACCCCTTCACAAAACCATGCTGCCTCTCGATAATAAGTTTGTTTCTTTCCAAATGGGAGTAAATCCTGTCCCGAAGAATCCTCTCTAATAATTTCCCTACCGCTGACGTAAGGCTCACCAGCCTATAATTTCCTGGATTATCCTTGCCACCCTTCTTAAACAAAGGAACAACATTGGCTATTCTCCAATCCTCCGGGACCTCACCTGTACCAATGAGGATGCAAAGATTTCTGTCAAGGCCCCAGCAATTTCTTCCCTTGCCTCCCTCAGTATTCTAGGGTAGATCCCATCAGGCCCTGGGGACTTATCTACCTTAATGCTTTGCAAGACACCCAACACCTCCTCCTTTTTGATAATGAGATGACTGAGACTATCTGCACTCCCTTCCCGAGGCTCATCATCCACCAAGTCCTTTTCCTTGGTGAATACTGATGCAAAGTACTCATTGAGTAACTCGCCCATTTCCTCTGGCTCCACGCATAGATTCCCGTCTCTGTCCTTGAGCGGGCCAACCCTTTCCCTGGTTACCCTCTTGCTCTTTATATATGTATAAAAAGCCTTGGGATTTTCCTTAATCCTGTTTGCCAATGACTTTTCATGACCCCTTTTAGCCCTCCTGACTCCTTGCTTAAGTTCCTTCCTACTGTCTTTATATTCCTCAAGGGATTCGTCTGTTCCGAGCCTTCCAGCCCTGACAAATGCTTCCTTTTTCTTTCTGACTAGGATTCGTAACAAGAGCGACAAACAAGCAGAACAAAGAGGGTTTGATCTGATGGCCATTACAGAGATGTGGTTGCAAGGCGACCAAGTTTGGGATTTAAATATTGCAGAGTGTTTACTGTTTCAGAGAGGCAGGCAGAGGACGAGGTCATCGAATACATTTTAACACCGTTTCCTGGAACAATACATCACGCAGTCCAACTGGGCAAGGGGCTATTGTAGAACTCCTGTTGTGCAGTGGGACAGGATTAGTTAGCAATGTCAGAATAAAGCACCCTCTGGGGAAGAGTGATCATAATATGTAAGAATGCCCCATTAATTTGGAGAGTGGCTTACTTACGGAAGTTAAGGATGGTATTAGATTAAGAGACATGGTGTAGAATGCTGTAGAGAAGAAATGTCCGAGGCTATGGAGAGCTTTAGAAAGCAGCAACCGTCAAACAAAAATTATGGATGTAAACTAGCAAGATATATAAAAACAGACTGCAAGAGCTTCTACCGATGTGTAGCAAAATTGAACATTTTGAGACGGATGGGAAATAAGAACGGGGTGTAAGGAAATGGAAGAGGCATAGTGTCAGGGCCTGTAAGGTTCAGGCTTCACGTAGGCACTCAGGAAGTCCGACTGCAGTTTGGAGTTGACCTCAGCGGGGTTTGCAGGGTCAGTATGGTGAGTGTTCAGGCCCAGCCTCACCACCTAATGTTGTCCAGTCACCCAGCCACTGGGGCACGGAATGAGTCAGGGTTTCCAGGCACCATCACCCCACCCCAGGGCTCGAGGCCTACTCCAGGACCAGACAGGTCAACTAGGCCCCAAACCTTATGTTAGAGAGAGGAGAAGAGAGAGAGAGAGAGACCTGGAGAGGCGAGAAGGGTGTCGAGCCGGTGAGGGTGATTTTTCATGCTGAGTTTTGTGATGTTTTGCGTGTTGTGTGCGATCCTCACTAGAGGGAGACAGAGACTGACATTTAACACAAACCTCAATATAAACTGTGAGAACAACTCCCAACACCAGAGGGCAGAACACGTCCCTACCTCACAGTCCCTCAGTCTCCCCCTCTCCCTCATCTCCCAGTCCCTCAGTCTGCCCATCTCCCTCACTTACCAGTCCCTCAGCCTGCCCCTCGCCCACTCTCCCTCATCTTCCAGTTCCTGGGTCTCCCCCTCACCCCATCTCCCAGTCGCTCAGTCTCCCCCTCTCCCTCATCTCCCTCATCTCCCAGTCCCTCAGTCTCCCCCTCTCCCTCATCTCCCTCATCTCCCAGTCCCTCAGTCTCCCCCTCTCCCTCATCTCCCTCATCTCCCAGTCCCTCAGTCTCCCCCTCTCCCTCATCTCCCTCATTTCCCAGTCCCTCAGTATGACCCTCTCCCTCATCTCCCAGTCCTCAGTCTTCCCCTCACCCTCATCTGTCAGTCCCTCAGTCTGCCCATCTCCCTAATCTCTCAGTCCCTCAGTCTGCCCCATCTGCCTCATCTCCCTCATTCCCTGTCTCTCAGTCTCCCCCTATCCCTCATCTCCCTCATCTACCAGTCCCTCAGTCTCCCCCTCTCCCTCATCTCCCTGTACCTCAGTCTGCCCCTCTCCCTCATCTCTCAGTCCCTCAGTCTGCCCCTCTCTCTCATCTCCCTCATCTCCCAGTCCCTCAGTCTGCCATCTCCCACATCTCCCAGTCCCTCAGCCTGCCCCTCTCCCTCATCTCCCTCACCACCCAGTACCTCAGTCTGCCTCTCTCCCTCATCGCACTCATCTCCAAGTCCCTCAGTCTGCCCCCTCCCTCATCTCCCAGTCCCTCAGTCTGCCCCTCTCCCTCATCTCCGAGTCCCTCAGTCTCCCTTTCTCACGCACCTCCCAGTTCCTCAGTCTCCGCCTCTCCCTCATCTCCCAGTCCCTAAGTCTTCTCATCTCCCTCATCTCGCAGTCCCTCATCTCCCAGTACCTCATCTCCCAGTCCCTCAGTCTTCCCCTCTCCCTCATCTCCCAGTCCCTCAGTCTTCTCCTCTTCCTCATCTCCCTCATCTCCCAGTCCCTCAGTCTGCCCCTCTCCCTCATCTCCCTCATCTTCCTGTTCCTCAGTCTGCCCCTCTCCCTCATCTCACTCATCTTCCAGTCCCTCAGTCTTCCCCTCTTCCTCATCTCCCAGTCCCTCAGTCTTCCCCTCTCCCTCATCTCCCAGTCCCTCAGTCTTCCCCTCTTCCTCATCTCCCTCATCTCCCAGTCCCTCAGTCTGCCCCTCTCTCTCATTGCCCTCATCTCCCTCATCTCCCAGTCCCTCAGTCTGCCCCTCTCCCTCATCTCCCTCATCTCCCTGTTCCTCAGTCTCCCCCTCTCTCTCATTGCCCTCATCTCCCAGTCCCTCAGTCTTCCCCTCTCCCTCTTCCCATCATCTCACAGTTCCTCAGTCTTCCCCTCACCCTCATCTGCCAGTCCCTCAGTCTTCCCCTCTTCCTCATCTCCCTCATCTCCTAGTCCCTCAGTCTTCCCCTCTCCCTCATCTCCCAGTCCCTCAGTCTTCCCCTCTCCCTCATCTCCCAGTCCCTCATTCTTCCCCTCTCCCTCTTCCCATCATCTCACAGTTCCTCAGTCTTCCCCTCACCCTCATCTGCCAGTCCCTCAGTCTTCCCCTCTTCCTCATCGCCCTCATCTCCCAGTCCCTCAGTCTGCCCCTCTCTCTCATCGCACTCATCTCCCTCATCTCCCAGTCCCTCAGTCTGCCCCTCTCCCTCATCTCCCTCATCTTCCTGTTCCTCAGTCTGCCCCTCTCCCTCATCTCCCTCATCTCCCAGTCCCTCAGTCTTCCCCTCTTCCTCATCTCCCAGTCCCTCAGTCTTCCCCTCTTCCTCAACTCCCTCATCTCCCAGTCCATCAGTCTGCCCCTCTCTCTCATCGCCCTCATCTCCCTCATCTCCCAGTCCCTCAGTCTGCCCCTCTCCCTCATCTACCTCATCTTCCTGTTCCTCAGTCTGCCCCTCTCCCTCATCTCCCTCATCTCCCAGTCCCTCAGTCTGCCCCTCTCCCTCATCTCCCTGTTCCTCAGTCTCCCCCTCTCTCTCATCGCCCTCATCTCCATCATCTACCACTCCCTCAGACTTCCCCTCGCCCTCATCTCCCTCATGGCCCAGTCCCTCAGTCTTCCCCTCTTCCTCATCTCCCTCATCTCCCAGTCCCTCAGTCTGCCCCGCTCCCTCATCTCCCTCATCTCCCAGTCCCTCAGTCTGCCCCTCTCCCTCATCTCCCTCATCTCCCAGTCCCTCAGTCTCCCCCTCTCTCTCATCGCCCTCATCTCCCAGTCCCTCAGTCTTCCCCTCACCCTCATCTGCCAGTCCCTCAGTCTTCCCCTCTTCCTCATCTCCCTCATCACCCAGTCCCTCAGTCTTCCCCTCTTCCTCATCTCCCAGTCCCTCAGTCTTCCCCTCTTCCTCATCTCCCTCATCTCCCAGGCCCTCAGTCTGCCCCTCTCTCTCATCGCCCTCATCTCCCTCATCTCCCATTCCCTCAGTCTGCCCCTCTCCCTCATCTCCCTCATCTCCCTGTTCCTCAGTCTGCCCCTCTCCCTCATCTCCCTCATCTTCCTGTTCCTCTGTCTGCCCCTCTCCCTCATCTCCCTCATCTCCCTGTTTCTCAGTCTGCCCCTCTCCCTCATCTCCCTCATCTCCCATTCCCTCAGTCTACCCCTCTCCCTCTTTCCCTCATCTCACAGTTACTCAGTCTCCCCCTCTCTCTCATCACCCTCATCTCCCTGTCCCTCATCTCCCAGTCCCTCAGCCTGCCCCACTCCCTCATCTCCCTCATCTCCCAGTCCCTCAGTCTGCCCCACTCCCTCATCGCCCTCATCTCCCTGTCCCTCAGTCTCCCACTCTCCATCATCTCCCACATCTCCCTGTCCCTCAGTCTTCCCCTCTCCCTCATCTTCCTCATCTCCCAGTCCCTCAGTCTTCCCCTCTCCCTCATCTTCCTCATCTCCCAGTCCCTCAGTCAGCCCTTCTCCCTCATCTCCCTCATCTACCAGTCCCTCAGTCTCCCCCTCTCCCTCATCTCCCTCTTCTACCAGTCCCTCAGTCTCCCCCTCTCCCTCATCTACCTCATCTACCAGTCCCTCAGTCTTCTCATCTCCCTCATCTCCCAGTCCCTCATCAACCAGTTCCTCTGTCTGCACCATTCACTCATCTCCCAGTCCCACAGTCTGCCCTCGCCCGCATCTCCCAGTCCCTCAGCCTGCCCCTCTCCCTCATCTCTCAGTCCCTCAGTCTTCCCCTTTCCCTCATCTCCCAGTCCCTCAGTCTGCCCCTCGCTCTCATCGCCCTCATCTCCCTCATTTCCCTGTCCCTCAGTCTGCCCCTCTCCTTCATCGCCCTCATCTCCCAGTCCCTCAGTCTCCCCCCCCCCCAGCCCTCATCTCCCAGTCCCTCAGTCTGCCCCTCTCCCTCATCTCCCTCATCTCCCTGTTCCTCAGTCTGCCCCTCTCTCTCATCTCCCTCATCTCCCTGTTCCTCAGTCTGCCCCTCTCCCTCATCTCCCAGTCCCTCAGTCTGCCCCTCGCCCTCATCTCCCTGTTCCTCAGTCTGCCCCTCTCCCTCATCTCCCAGTCACTCACTCTGCCCCTCTCCCTCATCTCCCTCATCTCCCAGTCCCTCAGTCTGCCCCTCTCTCTCATCGCCCTCATCTCCCTCATCTCCCTGTTCCTCAGTCTGCCCCTCTCCCTCATCTCCCTCATCTCCCTGTTCCTCAGTCTGCCCCTCTCTCTCATCGCCCTCATGTCCCTCATCTCCCAGTCCCTCAGTCTGCCCCTCTCCCTCATCTCCCTGTTCCTCAGTCTGCCCCTCTCCCTCATCTCCCTCATCTCCCTGTTCCTCAGTCTGCCCCTCTCTCTCATCGCCCTCATCTCCCAGTCCCTCAGTCTGCCCCTCTCCCTCATCTCCCTGTTCCTCAGTCTGCCCCTCTCCCTCATCTCCCATTCCCTCAGTCTGCTCCTCTCCCTCATCTCCCTCATCTACCAGTCCCTCAGTCATCCCCTCTCCCTCATCTCCCTCATTCTCTGTCTCTCAGTCTCCCCCTGTCCCTCAACTCCCTCATCTACCAGTCCCTCAGTCTCCCCCTCTCCCTCATCTCCGAGTCCCTCAGTCTCCCCCTCTCCCTCTTTCCCTCATCTCACAGTCCCTCAGTCTTCTCATCTCCCTCATCTCCCAGTCCCTCATCCCCCAGTCCCTCATCAACCAGTTCCCTTGTCGGCACCACTCACTCATCTCCCAGTACCTCAGACGGCCCCTCTCCCTCAACGCCCTCAGCTCCCTGTCCCTCAGTCAGCCCTCTCCCGAATCTCCCAGTCCCTCAACCTGCCCCTCTCCCTCATCTCCCTCACCACCCAGTCCCTCAGTCTGCCCCTCCCTCATCTCCCTCATCTTCCAGTCCCTCAGTCTGCCATCACCCTCATGTCCCCATCCCTCAGCCTGCCCCTCTCCCTCATCGCCCTCATCTCCCAGTCCCTCAGGATGCCCCTCTCCCTCATCTCCCTGTCCCTCAGTCTCCCCGTCTCCCTCAACTCCCTCATCTCCCAGTCCCTCAGTCTTCCCCTCTCCCTCATTTTCCTCATCTCCCAGTCCCTCTGTCTGCCCCTCTCCCTCATCTCCCTCATCTACCAGTCCCTCAGTCTCCCCCTCTCCCTCATCTCCCAGTCCCTCATTCTGCCCTTCTCCCTCATCTCCCTCATCTCCCAGTCCCTCATTCTGCCCTTCTCCCTTATCTCCCTCATCTCCCAGTCCCTCAGTCTTCCCCTCTCCCACATCTCCCAGTCCCTCAGTCTGCCCCTCTCCCTCATCTCCCTCATCTATCAGACCCTGTCATCCCCTCTCCCTCATCTCCCTCATCTCCCAGTCCCTTAGTCTCCCCCTCTCCCTCATCTCCCAGTCCCTCAGTCTCCCTCTCTCCCTCATCTCCCAGTCCCTCAGTCTGCCCTCTCCCTCATCTTCCAGTCCCTCTGTCTGCCATCTCCCTCATCTCCTAGTCCCTCAGTCTGCTCCTCTCCCTCATCTCCCTCATCTCCCATTCCCTCAGTCTACCCCTCTCCCTCTTTCCCTCATCTCACAGTTCCTCAGTCTCCCCCTCTCTCTCATCACCCTCATCTCCCTGTTCCTCAGTCTGCCCCTCTCTCTCATCGCCCTCATCTCCCTCATCTCCCAGTCCCTCAGTCTGCCCCTCCCCTCATCACCCTCATCTCCCAGTCCCTCAGTCTGCCCCTCTCCCTCCTCCCTCATCTCCCAGTCCCTCAGTCTGCCCCTCCCCTCATCACCCTCATCTCCCAGTCCCTCAGTCTGCCCTCTCCCTCATCTTCCAGTCACTCTTCTGCCATCACCCTCATCTCCCAGTCCCTCAGTCTCCCCCTCTCCCTCATCTCCCTCATCTCCTTGTCCCTCAGTCTGATCCTCTCCCTCATCTCCCAGTCCCTCATCTCCCAGTCCCTCAAATCCCAGTTCCTCTGTCTGCCGCTCTCCCTCATCTCCCTCATTCCCTGTCTCAGTCTCCCCCTCTCCCTGATCTCCCTCATCTTCCAGTCCCTCAGTCTTCCCCCCTCTCTCATCTCCCAGTCCCTCAGTCTTCCCCCCTCTCTCATCTCCCAGTCCCTCAGTCTTCCCTTCTCCCTCATCTCCCACATCTCCCTTACCCTCAGTCTCCCCCACTCCCTCATCTCCCTCATCTCCCTGTCCCTCAGTCTCCCCGTCTCCCTCAACTCCCTCATCTACCAGTCCCTCATTCTTCCACTCTCCCTCATCTCGCTCATCTCCCAATCCCTCATCTCTGCCCGTCCTCATCTCCCCGTCCCAAAGTCTGCCCCTTTCCCTCATCCCCCAGTCCGTCAGTCTTCCCCTCTCCCTCATCTCCCTCATCTCCCAGTCACTCAGTCTGCCCCTCTCCTTCTTTCCCTCATCTCACAGTTCCTCAGTCTGCCCCACTCCCTCATCTCCCAGTCCCTCAGCCTTTCTCTCTCCCTCATCTCCCAGTACCTCAGTCTGCCCCTCTCCCTCATCGCCCTCATCTCCCAGTCCCTCAGTCTGCTCTCTCCCTCATCTCCCAGTCCCTCAGCCTGCCCCCTCCCTCATCTCCCACACCACCCAGTCCCTCAATCTGCCCCACCCTCATCTCCCTCATCTTCCAGTCCCTCAGTCTGCCATCTCCCTCATCTCCCTGTCCCTCTGCCTGCCACTCTACCTCATCTCCCTCAACACACAGTCCCTCAGTCTGCCTGGCTCCCTCATCTCCCAGTCCGTCATCTCCCAGTCCCTCATCTCCCAGTTCCTCTGTCTGCCCCTCTCCCTCATCTCCCAGTTCCTCAGTCTACCTCTCTCCCTCATCTCCCTCATCTCCTTGTCCCTCAGTCTGCTCCTCTCCCTCATCTCCCTCATCTCCCAGTTCCTCAGTCTACCCCTCTCCCTCATCTCCTTGTCCCTCAGTCTGCCCCTCTCCCTCATCTCCCAGTCCCTCAGCCTCTCTCTCTCCCTCATCTCCCAGTCCCTCAGTCTGCCCCTCTCCCTCATCTCCCTCATTCCCTGTCTCAGTCTCCCCCTCTCCCTCATCTCCCTCATCTACCAGTCCCTCAGTCTGCCCCCTCCCTCATCTCCCAGTCCCTCAGTCTGCCCTCTCCCTCATCTCCCAGTCCCTCAGTCTGCCCCTCTCCCTCATCTTCCTCACCACCCAGTCCCTCAGTCTGCCCCTCCCTCATCTCCCTCATCCACCAGTTACTCAGTCTGCCATCTCCCTCATCTCCCTCATCTCCCTGTACCTCAGTCAGCCCTCTCCCTCATCTCCCTCATCACCCAGCTCCTCAGTCTGCCATCTCCCACATCTCCCTCATTTACCAATCCCTCAGTATGCCCCTCTCCCTCATCACCCAGTCCCTCAGTCTTCCCCTCTCCCTCATCTCCCTCATCTCCCAGTCCCTCAGTCTTCCCCTCTCCCTCATCTCCCTCATCTCCCAGTACCTCAGTCTGCCCCTCTCCCTCATTGCCCTCATCTCCCTGTCCCTCAGTCTACCCCCTCCCTCATCTCCCAGTCCCTCAGTCTGCCCTCTCCTCATCACCCAGTCCCTCATTCTCCCTTTCTCCCTCACTTCCCAGTTCCTCAGTCTCCCCCTCTCCCTCATCTCCCAGTCTCTCAGTCTGCCCCTCACCCTCTTCTCCCTCCTCTCCCAGTCCCTCATTCTGCTCCTCTCCCTCATCTCCCTCATCTCCCAGTCCCTCATCTCCCAGTCCCTCATCTCCCAGACCCTCATCTCCGAGTTCCTCTGTCTGCCCCTCTCCCTCTTCTCCCAGTCCCTCAGTCTGCCCCTCTCCCTCATCGCCCTCATCTACCTGTCCCTCAGTCTGCCCACCCCTCATCTCCCTCATCTTCCAGTCCCTCTGTCTGCCATCACCCTCATCTCCCTCATCTCCCAGTCCCTCAGTCTCTCCCTCTCCCTCATCTCCCTCATCACCCAGCTCCTCAGTCAGCCTCTCTCCCTCATCACCCTCATTTCCCAATCCCTCTGTATGCCCCTCTCCCTCATCTCCCAGTCCCTCAATCTTTCCCTCTCCCTCATCAGCCAGTCCCTCAGACTTCCCCTCTCCCTCATCTCCCAGTCCCTCAGTCTCCCCCTTTCCCTCATCTACCTCATCTCCCATTCCCTCATCTCCCAGTCCCTGATCTCCCAGTCCCTCAGTCTGCCCCTCTCCCTCATCTCCCTCATCTCCCAATTCCTCAGTCTGCCCCTTTCCCTCATCGCCCTCAGCTCCCTGTCCCTCAGTCTGCCCTCTCCCTCATCTCCCAGTCCCTCAGCCTGCCTCTCTCCCTCATTTTCCTCACCACCCAGTCCCTCAGTCAGACCCTCCCTCATCTCCCTCATCTTCCAGTTACTCAGTCTGGCATCTCCCACATCTCCCTGTCCCTCAGTCTGCCTCTCTCCCTCATCTCCCTCAACGCCCTCATCTCCCGATCCCTCATTATGCTCCTCTCCCTCATCTCCCAGTCCCTCAGTCTCCCCCTCTCCCTCATCTCCCTCATCTACCTGTCCCTCAGTCTCCCCCTCTCCCTCATTTCCCAGCCCCTCAGTTTGCCCTCTCCCTCATCTCCCAGTCCCTCAGCCTGTCCCTCTCCCTCATCTCCCTAGCCACCCAGTTCCTCAGTCTGCCCCTCCCTCATCTCCCTGTCCCTCAGCCTGCCTGTCTCCCTCATCGACCTCATCGCCCTCATCTCCCAGTCCCTCAGGATGCCCCTCTCCCTCATCTCCCTGTCCCTCAGTCTCCCCGTCTCCCTCAACTCCCTCATCTCCCAGTCCCTCAGTCTTCCCCTCTCCCTCATTTTCCTCATCTCCCAGTCCCTCTGTCTGCCCCTCTCCCTCATCTCCCTCATCTACCAGTCCCTCAGTCTTCTCATCTCCCTCATCTCCCAGTCCCTCATCTCCCAGTCCCTCATTCTGCCCTTCTCCCTCATCTCCCTCATCTCCCAGTACCTCTGTCTGCCCCTCTCCCTCATCTCCCTCATCTACCAGTCCCTCAGTCTCCCCCTCTCCCTCATGTCACAGTCCCTCATTCTGCCCTTCTCCCTCATCTCCCTCATCTCCCAGTCCCTCATTCTGCCCTTCTCCCTTATCTCCCTCATCTCCCAGTCCCTCAGTCTGCCCCTCTCCCTCTCCCTCTTTCCCTCATCTCACAGTTCCTCAGTCTGCCACACTCCCTCATCTCCCTCATCTACCAGTCCCTCAGTCATCCCCTCTCCCTCATCTCCCAGTCCCTCAGTCTTCCCCTCTCCCACATCTCCCAGTCCCTCAGTCTGCCCCTCTCCCTCATCTCCCTCATCTATCAGACCCTGTCATCCCCTCTCCCTCATCTCCCTCATCTCCCAGTCCCTTAGTCTCCCCCTCTCCCTCATCTCCCAGTCCCTCAGTCTCCCTCTCTCCCTCATCTCCCAGTCCCTCAGTCTGCCCTCTCCCTCATCTTCCAGTCCCTCTGTCTGCCATCTCCCTCATCTCCTAGTCCCTCAGTCTGCTCCTCTCCCTCATCTCCCTCATCTCCCATTCCCTCAGTCTACCCCTCTCCCTCTTTCCCTCATCTCACAGTTCCTCAGTCTGCACCTCTCCCTCATCTCCCTCATCTCCCTGTTCCTCAGTCTCCCCCTCTCTCTCATCACCCTCATCTCCCTGTTCCTCAGTCTGCCCCTCTCCCTCATCCCCCAGTCCCTCAGTCTTCCCCTCTTCCTCATCTCCCTCATCTCCCAGTCCCTCAGTCTGCCCCTCTCTCTCATCGCCCTCATCTCCCTCATCTCCCAGTCCCTCAGTCTGCCCCTCTCCCTCCTCCCTCATCTCCCAGTCCCTCAGTCTGCCCCTCCCCTCATCTCCCTCATCTCCCAGTCCCTCAGTCTGCCCTCTCCCTCATCTTCCAGTTCCTCAGTCTGCCCTCTCCCTCATCTCCTAGTCCCTCAGTCTGCCCTCTCCCTCATCTTCCAGTCACTCTTCTGCCATCACCCTCATCTCCCAGTCCCTCAGTCTCCCCCTCTCCCTCATCTCCCTCATCTCCTTGTCCCTCAGTCTGATCCTCTCCCTCATCTCCCAGTCCCTCATCTCCCAGTCCCTCAATCCCAGTTCCTCTGTCTGCCGCTCTCCCTCATCTCCCAGTCCCTCAGCCTATCTCTCTCCCTCATCTCCCAGTCCCTCAGTCTGCCCCTCTCCCTCATCTCCCTCATTCCCTGTCTCAGTCTCCCCCTCTCCCTGATCTCCCTCATCTTCCAGTCCCTCAGTCTGCCATCTCCCTCGTCTCTCTGTCCCTCTGCCTGCCACTCTCCCTCATCTCCCTCAACACACAGTCCCTCAGTCTGCCTGGCTCCCTCATCTCCCTCATCTCCCAGTCCCTCATCTCCCAGTCCCTCATCTCCCAGTTCCTCTGTCTGCCCCTCTCCCTCATCTCCCAGTCCCTCAGCCTATCTCTCTCCCTCAACTCCCAGTCCCTCAGTCTGCCCCTCTCCCTCATCTCCCTCATTCCCTGTCTCAGTCTCCCCCTCTCCCTCATCTCCCAGTCCCTCAGTCTGCCCCTCTCCCTCATCTCACAGTCCCTCAGTCTGCCCCTCTCCCTCATTGCCCTCATCTCCCTGTCCCTCAGTCTGCCCCCTCCCTCATCTCCCTGTCCCTCAGTCTGCCCCCTCCCTCATCTCCCTGTCCCTCAGTCTGCCCCCTCCCTCATCTCCCTGTCCCTCAATCTGCCCCACCCTCATCTCCCTCATTTTCCAGTCCCTCAGTCTGCCATCTCCCTCATCTCCCTGTCCCTCTGCCTGCCACACTCCCTCATCTCCCTCAACACACAGTCCCTCAGTCTGCCTGGCTCCCTCATCTCCCTCATCGCACTCATCTCCCAGTCCCTCAGTCTGCCCCACTCCCTCATTGCCCTCAGCTCCCAGTCCCTCAGTCTGCCCCTCTCCCTCATCTCCGCGTAGCTCAATCTTTCCCTCTCCCTCATCTGCCAGTCCCTCAAACTTCCCCTCTCCCTAATCTCCCTGTCCCTCAGTCTTCCCCTCTCCCTCATCTCCCAGTCCCTCAGTCTCCCCTCGACCTCATCACCCAGTCCCTCAATCTCCCTTTCTCCCGCACCTCCCAGTTCCTCCGTGTCCCCCTCTCCCTCATCTACCTCATCTCCCATTCCCTCAGACTTCACATCTCCCTCATCTCCCAGTCCCTCATCTCCCAGTCCCTCATCAACCAGTTCCTCAGTCTGCCCCTCTCCCTCATCGCCCTCATCTCCCAGTCCCTCAGTCTGCCATCTCCCTCATCTCCCAGTCCCTCAGTCTTCCCCCCTCTCTCATCTCCCAGTCCCTCAGTCTTCCCCCCTCTCTCATCTCCCAGTCCCTCAGTCTTCCCTTCTCCCTCATCTCCCACATCTCCCTTACCCTCAGTCTCCCCCACTCCCTCATCTCCCTCATCTCCCTGTCCCTCAGTCTCCCCGTCTCCCTCAACTCCCTCATCTACCAGTCCCTCATTCTTCCACTCTCCCTCATCTCGCTCATCTCCCAATCCCTCATCTCTGCCCGTCCTCATCTCCCCGTCCCAAAGTCTGCCCCTTTCCCTCATCCCCCAGTCCGTCAGTCTTCCCCTCTCCCTCATCTCCCTCATCTCCCAGTCACTCAGTCTGCCCCTCTCCTTCTTTCCCTCATCTCACAGTTCCTCAGTCTGCCCCACTCCCTCATCTCCCAGTCCCTCAGCCTTTCTCTCTCCCTCATCTCCCAGTACCTCAGTCTGCCCCTCTCCCTCATCGCCCTCATCTCCCTGTCCCTCAGTCTGCCCCCTCCCTCATCTCCCAGTCCCTCAGTCTGCTCTCTCCCTCATCTCCCAGTCCCTCAGCCTGCCCCTCTCCCTCATCTCCCACACCACCCAGTCCCTCAATCTGCCCCACCCTCATCTCCCTCATTTTCCAGTCCCTCAGTCTGCCATCTCCCTCATCTCCCTGTCCCTCTGGCTGCCACACTCCCTCATCTCCCTCAACACACAGTCCCTCAGTCTGCCTGGCTCCCTCATCGCACTCATCTCCCAGTCCCTCAGTCTGCCCCACTCCCTCATTGCCCTCATCTCCCTGTCCCTCAGTCTGCCCCCTCCCTCATCTCCCAGTCCCTCAGTCTGCTCTCTCCCTCATCTCCCAGTCCCTCAGCCTGCCCCTCTCCCTCATCTCCCACACCACCCAGTCCCTCAATCTGCCCCACCCTCATCTCCCTCATTTTCCAGTCCCTCAGTCTGCTCCTCTCCCTCATCTCCCTCATCTCCCAGTCCCTCATCTCCCAGTCCCTCAAATCCCAGTTCCTCTGTCTGCCCCTCTCCCTCATCTCCCAGTCCCTCAGCCTCTCTCTCTCCCTCATCTCCCAGTCCCTCAGTCTGCCCCTCTCCCTCATCTCCCTCATTCCCTGTCTCAGTCTACCCCTCTCCCTCATCTCCCTCATCTACCAGTCCCTCAGTCTGCCCTCTCCCTCATCTCCCAGTCCCTCAGTCTGCCCCTCTCCCTCATCTTCCTCACCACCCCGTCCCTCAGTCTGCCCCTCCCTCATCTCCCTCATCCACCAGTTACTCAGTCTGCCATCTCCCTCATCTCCCTCATCTCCCTGTACCTCAGTCAGCCCTCTCCCTCATCACCCAGCTCCTCAGTCTGCCATCTCCCTCATCTCCCTCATTTACCAATCCCTCAGTATGCCCCTCTCCCTCATCACCCAGTCCCTCAGTCTTCCCCTCTCCCTCATCTCCCTCATCTCCCAGTCCCTCAGTCTTTCCCTCTCCCTCATCTCCCTCATCTCCCAGTACCTCAGTCTGCCCCTCTCCCTCATTGCCCTCATCTCCCTGTCCCTCAGTCTGCCCCCTCCCTCATCTCCCAGTCCCTCAGTCTGCCCTCTCCTCATCACCCAGTCCCTCATTCTCCCTTTCTCCCTCACTTCCCAGTTCCTCAGTCTCCCCCTCTCCCTCATCTCCCAGTCTCTCAGTCTGCCCCTCACCCTCTTCTCCCTCCTCTCCCAGTCCCTCATCTCCCAGACCCTCATCTCCGAGTTCCTCTGTCTGCCCCTCTCCCTCTTCTCCCAGTCCCTCAGTCTGCCCTCTCCCTCATCTCCCAGTCCCTCAGTCTGCCCCTCTCCCTCATCTTCCTCACCACCCCGTCCCTCAGTCTGCCCCTCCCTCATCTCCCTCATCCACCAGTTACTCAGTCTGCCATCTCCCTCATCTCCCTCATCTCCCTGTACCTCAGTCAGCCCTCTCCCTCATCACCCAGCTCCTCAGTCTGCCATCTCCCTCATCTCCCTCATTTACCAATCCCTCAGTATGCCCCTCTCCCTCATCACCCAGTCCCTCAGTCTTCCCCTCTCCCTCATCTCCCTCATCTCCCAGTCCCTCAGTCTTTCCCTCTCCCTCATCTCCCTCATCTCCCAGTACCTCAGTCTGCCCCTCTCCCTCATTGCCCTCATCTCCCTGTCCCTCAGTCTGCCCCCTCCCTCATCTCCCAGTCCCTCAGTCTGCCCTCTCCTCATCACCCAGTCCCTCATTCTCCCTTTCTCCCTCACTTCCCAGTTCCTCAGTCTCCCCCTCTCCCTCATCTCCCAGTCTCTCAGTCTGCCCCTCACCCTCTTCTCCCTCCTCTCCCAGTCCCTCATCTCCCAGACCCTCATCTCCGAGTTCCTCTGTCTGCCCCTCTCCCTCTTCTCCCAGTCCCTCAGTCTGCCCCTCTCCCTCATCGCCCTCATCTACCTGTCCCTCAGTCTGCCCACCCCTCATCTCCCTCATCTTCCAGTCCCTCTGTCTGCCATCACCCTCATCTCCCTCATCTCCCAGTCCCTCAGTCTCTCCCTCTCCCTCATCTCCCTCATCACCCAGCTCCTCAGTCAGCCTCTCTCCCTCATCTCCCTCATTTCCCAATCCCTCTGTATGCCCCTCTCCCTCATCTCCCAGTCCCTCAATCTTTCCCTCTCCCTCATCAGCCAGTCCCTCAGACTTCCCCTCTCCCTCATCTCCCAGTCCCTCAGTCTCCCCCTTTCCCTCATCTACCTCATCTCCCATTCCCTCATCTCCCAGTCCCTGATCTCCCAGTCCCTCAGTCTGCCCCTCTCCCTCATCTCCCTCATCTCCCAATTCCTCAGTCTGCCCCTTTCCCTCATCGCCCTCAGCTCCCTGTCCCTCAGTCTGCCCTCTCCCTCATCTCCCAGTCCCTCAGCCTGCCTCTCTCCCTCATCTCCCTCACCACCGAGCTCCTCAGTCTGACCCTCCCTCATCTCCCTCATCTTCCAGTTAATCAGTCTGGCATCTGCCTCATCTCCCTGTCCCTCAGTCTGCCTCTCTCCCTCATCTCCCTCAACGCCCTCATCTCCCGATCCCTCATTATGCTCCTCTCCCTCATCTCCCAGTCCCTCAGTCTCCCCCTCTCCCTCATCTCCCTCATCTACCTGTCCCTCAGTCTCCCCCTCTCCCTCATCTCCCAGTCCCTCAGTCTGCCCCTCTCCCTCTTTCCCTCATCACCCAGTCCCTCATTCTCCCTTTCTCCCTCACATCCCAGTTCCTCTGTCTGCCCCTCTCCCTCATCGCCCTCATCTCCCTGTCCCTCACCCTGGCCCTTCCCTCATTTCCCAGCCCCTCAGTTTGCCCTCTCCCTCATCTCCCAGTCCCTCAGCCTGCCCCTCTCCCTCATCTCCCTAGCCACCCAGTTCCTCAGTCTGCCCCTCCCTCATCTCCCTGTCCCTCAGTCTGCCCCTCTCCCTCACCTCCCTCATCTCCCAGTCCCTCAGCCTGCCCCTCTCCCTCATCTCCCTAGCCACCCAGTTCCTCAGTCTGCCCCTCCCTCATCTCCCTGTCCCTCAGTCTGCCTCTCTCCCTCATCTCCCTCATCGCCTTCATCTCCCAGTCCCTCAGTCTCCCCCCCTCCCTCATCTACCAGTCCCTCAGGCTCCTCCTCTCCCTCATCTCCCTCATCTCCCAGTATCTCAGTCTGCCCCTCTCCCTCTTTCCCTCATCTCACAGTCCCTCAGTCTGCCCCTCTCCCTCATCTCCCTCATCACCCAGTCCCTCAGTGTGCTCCTCTCCCTCATCTCCCAGTCCCTCAGTCTGCCCTCTCCCTCATATCCCAGTCCCTCAGTCTGCCCCTCTCCCTCATCTGCCTCATCGCCCTCATCTCCCAGTCCCTCCGTCTACCCCTCTCCCTCATCACCCTCATCTCCCAGTCCCTCAGTCTTCCCCTCTCCCTCATCTGCCAGTCCCTCAGTCTGCCGCTCTCCCTCACCTCCCTCATCTCCGTGTTCCTCAGTCTCCCCCTCTCCCTCAGTCTCCCCTCTCCCTCATATCCCTCATTTACCAGACCCTCAGCCTCCCCATCTCCCTCATCTGCCAGTCCCTCAGTCTCCCCTCTCTCTCATCTCCCTCATCTCCCAGTCCCTCAGTCTGCCCTCTCACTCATCTCCCTCATCTCCCAGTCCCTCAGTCTGCCCCTCTCCCTCAACTCCCTCATCTCCCATCCCTCAGTCTCCTCCTCTTCCTCATCTCCCTCATCCCCCAAACCCTCCGTCTGCCCCTCTCCCTCATCTCCCAATCCCTCAGTCTCCCCTTCTCCCTCATCTCCCTTGTCTCCCAGTCTCTCAGTCTTCCCCTCTCCCTCATCTCCCAATCCCTCAGTCTGCCCCTCTCCTTCTTTCCCTCATTTCACAGTCCCTCAGTCTCCCCCTCTCCCTCATCTCCCACTCTCCCTCATCCTCCAGTCCCTCAGTCTCCCCTCTCCCTCATCTCCCAGTCCCTCAGTCTGCCCCTCTCCCTCATCTCCCTCATCTCCCAGTCCCTCAGTCTGCCCCTCTCCCTCATCTGCCTCATCGCCCTCATCTCCCAGTCCCTCCGTCTACCCCTCTCCCTCATCACCCTCATCTCCCAGTCCCTCAGTCTTCCCCTCTCCCTCATCTGCCAGTCCCTCAGTCTGCCGCTCTCCCTCACCTCCCTCATCTCCGTGTTCCTCAGTCTCCCCCTCTCCCTCAGTCTCCCCTCTCCCTCATATCCCTCATTTACCAGACCCTCAGCCTCCCCATCTCCTTCATCTGCCAGTCCCTCAGTCTCCCCTCTCTCTCATCTCCCTCATCTCCCAGTCCCTCAGTCTGCCCTCTCACTCATCTCCCTCATCTCCCAGTCCCTCAGTCTGCCCCTCTCCCTCAACTCCCTCATCTCCCATCCCTCAGTCTCCTCCTCTTCCTCATCTCCATCATCCCCCAAACCCTCCGTCTGCCCCTCTCCCTCATCTCCCAATCCCTCAGTCTCCCCTTCTCCCTCATCTCCCTTGTCTCCCAGTCTCTCAGTCTTCCCCTCTCCCTCATCTCCCAATCCCTCAGTCTGCCCCTCTCCCTCTTTCCCTCATTTCACAGTCCCTCAGTCTCCCCCTCTCCCTCATCTCCCACTCTCCCTCATCCTCCAGTCCCTCAGTCTCCCCTCTCCCTCATCTCCCAGTCCCTCAGTCTGCCCCTCTCCCTCATCTCCCTCATCTCCCAGTCCCTCAGTCTGCCCCTCTCCCTCATCTCCCTCATCTCCCTCATCTCCCAGTCCCGCAGTCTGCCCCTCTCCTCATCTCCTCATCTCTCAGTCCCTCAGTCTGTCCCTCTCCCTCATCTCCCTCATCTCCCTGTCCCTCAGCCTGCCCCTCTCCCTCATCTCCCTCACAACGCAGTCCCTCACTCTCCCATCACGCTCAACTCCCAGTTCCTCAGTCTTCCCCTCTCCCTCATATCACTCATCTCCCAGTCCCTCAGTCTGACCCTCTCCCTCATATCACTCATCTCCCAGTCCCTCAGTCTGACCCTCTCCCTCATCTCCCACATCTCTCTCTCTCTGTCTCTCTCTCTCTGTCTCTCTCTGTCCCTCTCTCTCAATCTCCCTCTCCCTCTCTCTCAATCTCCCTCTCCCTCTCTCTGTCTCTCTCTGTCCCTCTCTCTCTCTGTCCCTCTCTCTCTGTGTCTCTCTCTCTCTCTGTCTCTCTCTGTCCCTCTCTCTCTCTGTCCCTCTCTCTCTCTCTCTCTCTCTCTCTCTCTCTGTCTCTCTCTCTCTCTCTCTGTCTCTCTTCCTGTCTCTCTCTCTCTGTCTCTCTCTGTCCCTCTCTCTCTCTGTCCCTCTCTCTCTCTCTCTCTCTCTCTCTCTCTCTGTCTCTCTCTCTCTGTCACTCTCTCTGTCCCTCTCTCTCAATCTCCCTCTCCCTCTCTCTCAATCTCCCTCTCTCTCTCTCTGTCTCTCTCTGTCCCTCTCTCTCTCTGTCCCTCTCTCTCTCTCTCTCTCTCTCTCACTCTGTCTCTCTCTCTCTGTCTCTCTCTCTGTCCCTCTCTCTCTCTCTCTCTCTCTCTCTCTCTCTCTCTCTCTCTCTGTCCCTCTCTCTCATCTCCCTCTCCCTCTCTCTCAATCTCCCTCTCTCTCTCTCTGTCTCTCTCTGTCTCTGTCTCTCTCTGTCTCTCTCTCTCTCTCTCTGTCTCTCTCTCTGTCTCTCTCTCTCTGTCTCTCTCTGTCCCTCTCTCTCAATCTCTCTCTCAATCTCCCTCTCCCTCTCTCTGTCTCTCTCTGTCCCTCTCTCTCTCTCTCCCTCTCTCTCTCTGTCTCTCCCTCTCTGTGTCTCTCTCTCTGTCCCTCTCTCTCGTCTCTCTCTCTCTCTCTGCCTCTCTCTCTGTCTCTCTCTCTCTCTCTGCCTCTCTCCACTCTCTCTGTCTCTCTCTGTCTCTCTCTCTCTCTCTCTCTCTCTCTGTCTCTCTCTCTCTCTCTCTCTCTCTCTCTCTGTCTCTCTCTCTCTCTCTCTCTCTCTCTCTCTCTCTGTCTCTCTA